>NC_133769.1:301448749-301748749 GCF_003597395.2 Chelonoidis abingdonii | reverse complement strand
CTGGTCTCCTTGAGGTTGCAGCCACCTTCCAATGTCTAATGGAATGGTCACTGTGGCTTCATGGAGAGTGTGCTGTGGCGTACAGTGGCATAGTCATTTATATACAATTGGAATAAATATATAAGGCTGTCATAAACAGATAAGAAAAGTTAATAGCACAGAAGTACTTTATATCTCTTTGACTATAAAGGGTTAACAAGTTCAGTAGGTCTGGCTGTCACCTGACTGGAGGACCAATCAGGAGACAGGATACTTTCAAAATCCTTGAGGGAGGGAAGTTTCTGTGTGTGCTGTTAGTTTTTGGTTGTTGTTCACTCTGGGGGCTCAGAGGGATCAGACGTGCAACCAGGTTTCTTTCCAATCTCCCTGATACAGGTTCTTATAGATTCAAATAGTAAGTACTAGGTAAATGGCGAGTTAGGCTTATGTTTGTTTTCTTTATTGCAAATGTGCATTTGGCTGGAAGGAGTTTAATGTGTAATTGGCTGAAAGGAGTTCAAATTTGTATTTTGGAAAAGATTTTAATTTGTACTTGTATACTTAGGCTGGAGGGTATTCCCAGTGTCTATAGCTGAAAGACCCTGTGCCTATTCCATTTTAAATTTACAAAGATATTTTTTTCTCTCTTAATTAAAGTTTCTTGTTTAAGAATCTGATTTTTTTTATTCTGGTGTGAGACCCCAGAGGACGGGGTCTGGATTCACCAGGGAATTGGTGGGGAGAAAGGAGGGAAGGGGGAGAGAAGGTTAATTTCTCTCTGTATTAGGATTACTTTCTCTCTCAGGGAGAGTCTGGGAGGGGAAAGAGAAGGAGGGGGGAAGGTGAATTTTCCTCTCTGTTTAAAGATTCAAGGAATTTGAATCACAGTGATTTTCCAGGGTAACCCAGGGAGGGGAAGCCTGGGAGAGGCAACGGTGGGAAAGGATTTCTTTCCTTGTGTTAAGATCCAGAGGGTCTTGGGTTCCCCAGGCAAGTCCAAAAGTAGTAGGGCAAAAGATATATCGGCTTCAGACTTAGCTTTGATAAGTTTTTGGAGGGGATGGTATGATGGGATAGCCTAATTTTGGCAATTAATTTGACAATTGATCTTTGATTACCAGCAGGTAAGTATGCCCTGTGGTCTGTTATGGGATGTTAGATGGGGTGGGATCTGAGTTACTACAGAGAATTCTTTCCTGGATGCTGGCTGATGAGTCTTGCCCATGTGCTCAGGGTTTCACTGAATGCCATATTTGGGGTCGGGAAGAAATTTTCCTTCAGGGCAAATTGGCAGAGGCTCTGGAGGTTTTCCACCTTCTTCTGCAGCATGGGGCATGGGTCACTTGCTGGAGGATTCTCTGCAGCTTGAGGTCTTCAAACCACAATTTAAGGACTTAAATAACTCAGACATAGGTTACGGGGTTTGTTACAGGAGTGGGTGGGTGAGATTCTGTGGCCTGCATTGTGCAGGAGGTCAGACTAGACGATCATAATGGTCCCTTCTGACCTTAAAGTCTATGAGTCTATGAGTCTATAAGAACTCCAGCCATGGGCTGTAGGGGGAGGGTATGTGAGAAGTAGACAAATCCCACACTGGGATAGGAGAGGTTAAGGAGCAATTCTGGGGTCAAATGGCTCTGCCCCACCATAGCTAAACAGCATGGTCCCACTGGAACAGAAGTTTAAAAGAAAGCCAGACAACTCAGAAAGTGTGTGGAGTGGGGATAGAAGATACAATAAGCAGATCCCAAGAGCTCTTGAGTAAGGGTACAGTGGGAGTCCTTGCTGCAGAGAAGGGGGTTCTGTAAGCAGCATCTACCACAGACCTCAAAGGAGGGTGTAGCTTGTCCTTAAGGAAGAAGAACCCTTCACTCTGTCTTTTTATAGATTGTTTGAGATGCTGTGACCATGCCCTGAACTGGGAACATGGATAATAGAAAGTGGCCCAGAGAGGCAGCCTTGAAGCACTCCAGGGGGCTTGATATTGCTGCTGTTCATAGGACTTTGGGTCAAAGCCTGCTAGAAAGGGAGGGCCTGGGCTCCCGTACCAGCCAGCCATCAGAGTGTCATAATCCCGCCCCTTCTTGAGAGAAGGGGGACAGAGACATTGTAAGTCCTGAAGTATAAGCATGAGGCATTTAGGTCCCAGAGCTGGACTGCAAACTCCTTTTGTGGGGATGTTGGACTTCTGTACTTTGTTGAACACTGTTAGTCCAAAAAGGGGTGAACCTCAGTGGTGACCTGGCTGGAGGGCTGAGTTACTATCTACCAGAACAGAGACCGCCACCAAAGTGGTGCAACCATCAGCAGGGAATACTACAACTGGGGAAGAGTGATGACCTGGGGATCTAACCAATAGTCATACTAAGTGGCAAATACAGCCTCATCATATGTCCTTTAAGAAAAGTCCTATATATAGGAATGTACAGCATGAGCTGGATAAAACACAGAAGAGATATCTGTCTTCTTTAATTTTTTTTAATGGAAATTCCTATAAAAGCCTTTTGAGTTTCTATATAATTCTACAGAAAGAAATCAACAAGAGTTTTCCAGAACAGTAGAGGTGCTTCAGGCTAGTTACCAGGTTTTTTTTTGTTGTTTGTTTGTTTTTAAATCATTAAAATATAGAATTATTTCAGTAAAAGATAATTTCAGGTAAAGTTTAACATCTCACTTCTGATATACTCCCAAATAAATAAAATACTTTTCTAATCCATTATCAAGTCCCAAGAAGTCTGTGTCACCATAGCAACATTGCTTTTTGTTAAAGCAATAAAAAAAATGGCTATGGTAGTTTACAAAGGGTCATAGAACATGGGCTTGCAACTGGAAAAATTAAAAAAATAATCCTATCCATGTCTTCTCATTCCAATTAATTTTAAAAATGCTGTCAGATTAGAAGTGAAGTTTTATTTTTTTCTGCTGCTTTCCAGGTTGTTGCCAGTGTGGGTGCTATAGATTATGGAGCTCTAATGTATATAACACCACTTTTGTTATCCAATCATACTAGTAAGTATGATAAGCAGAGGAGAAGAGGATTATGTCACAAATATCATTACTGTATAAATTACTATTTAATAACTTCTTTGCTGTGTGTTAGGAAACATATCTCTCAATTTTATCAATTAATGTATTGATGAAAAACACAGTAAATTCAGTTGTGTAACTAAAAAGCCAAAGCATTTAAATTGTTCCTGTCTGAACATACAATTTTCAATCATGTTTTTTAATTGTCTCATAGAATAGAACAAAAAGGCAATCTAAATGATTGTGAATTCTCCGTACCGACAAACCGAAAATATACGGCATTCTCTTTATTCTATACATTTCAGATGCTCTTGGAATTAGAATAAATACCTTTGTACTTAATATTGTATTCTCACAAGTAACAGTTGTGTGTTCACACTATTGTGTTATTGGATAAGATCCAGCAGACATCGTCTTACAAGAGTTATCCAAACCCTAGCCCTAGCAACTATCTGAGTGGAACCCCAAATTTTTGTTACCTTTTTTGTTTTGTTTTTGTAATGTCATCAGTGAAGAATCTTTAACAGAGTGCTGGCACAGGCTATAAACTTGGACTCCATATTTTCTTGTTTGTTCATCTCTAATAACAATAATCCATTTTGTTTACTTTTTTCAATGGGTACCAACATTAAATTGTTTTTTTCTATCACCAACTGGACTTATAATCAATGGGTAGAACCAAAAGCAAACATTCAGTATATTTTATTTCCTAGAGAAAATGAATTAAACTCTTTTCCTTCACCTTTTAATTAACACTTTGTTTTTAGGAAGGGGATATAGGACATAGTAAATATAATTAATGATGACTCATAGCTTCTTCTAACAACCACAAATAGCTCTTTCATTCAAATGCAGAAGTGTTGGTGTCATAAACAGATAAGAAAAGTTAATAGCACAGAAGTACTTTATATCTCTTTGACTATAAAGGGTTTAACAAGTTCAGTAGGTCTGGCTGTCACCTGACTGGAGAACCAATCAGGGACAGGATACTTTCAAATCTTGAGGGAGGGAAGTTTCTGTGTGTGCTGTTAGTTTTTGGTTTTGTTCACTCTGGGGGCTCAGAGGGACCAGACTTGCAACCAGGTTTCTCTCCAATCTCTCTGATACAGGCTCTTATAAGTTCAAAATAGTGAGTACTAGATAGATAAAGCGAGTTAGGCTCATGTTTGTTTTCTTTATTTGCAAATCTGCATTTGGCTGGAAGAGTTCAAATTTGTATTTTTGCTGAAAGGATTTAATTTGTACTTGTATACTTGGGCTGGGGGGTATTTCCAGTGTCTATAGCTGAAAGACCCTGTACCTAATCCATCTTAAATTTACAAAGATAATTTTTTTCTCTCTTTAATTAAAAGTTTCTTGTTTAAGAACCTGATTTTTTTTTATTCTGGTGTGAGACCCCAGGAACGGGTCTGGATTTACCAGGGAATTGGTGGGGAGAAAGGAGGGAAAGGGGAGAGAAGGCTAATTTCTCTCTGTGTTAGGATTACTTTCTCTCTCAGGAAGAGTCTGGGAGGGGGAAAGAGAAGGAGGGAGGAAGCTGAATTTTCCTCTCTGTTTAAAGATTCAAGGAGTCTGAATCACAATGATCTTCCAGGGTAACCCAGGGAGGGAAGCCTGGGAGAGGCAACGGTGGGGAAAGGGTTACTTTCCTTGTGGTAAGATCCAGAGGATCTGGGTCTTGGGGGTCCCCGGGCAAGGTTTTGGGGGACCAGAGTGGTACCAAGGCACTGGAATTCCTGGTTGGTGGCAGCGCTACAGGTTCTAAGCTGGTAATTAAGCTTAGAGGAATTCATGCTGGTACTCCATCTTTTGGACGCTAAGGTTCAGAGTGGGGAATTATACCATGACAGTTGGACTGAACTTTTTGAGCTTTCTAACAAACATGAAACTCTAGGCTGATAAAATAATTACACACACACACACACTCACACAGAGACATTCAAAGCAGAAGAGGCAAGAGGGAAAGAACAACATAAAAAGCATCCAGTAAGGGGAAACAAAGCAACTGAAAACACCTGGAGAAAACACTATAATCATTACATAATCCCATGTCATGAGTGTCTCATGGTGTCAGATCTACTAAATTCCAAATGAATTTTTAAAATCTAATGGTCAAAAGAATATGTTTGGCAGCTCTGCATATATTGGTCATGTGGAGTGCATATCAATTTATTTTACTAAGTCATTTTATTTGAAAGAATACGAAAATGTTCTCAAAGTACATAATTATTTTGTAACAATTTTTTTTTAATATTTACTTCTTACACCTGCTTTCCCAGATATCATTTTAGTTATTTGCATTATATAGACACTAATGGAGAAATACAACCATATGTTGTCTTTATCCTATGGAAATTTCAGGGCACTGACAATATGAAATCTGATTCTGCGTAGTTGGCCTTGGATGCTATATATCATTCTTACCTAGTAGTCTGTGATTTCAGAAGTTACTTTTTGACTTGATGTGCAGCTGTCTACAATTATTAACACAGCGAGGTTCCCCCCCCCCCAAATATCTTCATTGATCTACTATGTTTTTCTTAAAAATGGTAGTAATCTTGCAGGATGGGACATAACATATAAAAAAAACCCAAAAAACCTTTTAAATCTTCTTTTTACATTTTAGTGATTCTTCCATACACAGTTCCTGCTTAGAAATGGCAAATAGCCTCTGGCATACTGATGTTGTGGTATTTACAAAGCAGCTGATTTTAGAAGATATTTGAAACCAGCACTGATTGGAAATTTTTTGATTAAGCATTTTTTCCCATGGGAAATTGGTGATTTGTCAAAACTGAACCTTTTTGCAGAAAGGCTCAGTTTTTCAACAAATGTATTGACCAACAAACTACATAAAGTTTTTAAATTGTCAACTCATTTCATTTCAATATTTTCTAAATGAATTTCGTTTGAAACCACTTTTCATTTAAAATTTAAACTATTTATGGTTTAAAAAATGCAAAATTTAAATGAAACATTTCAAAATTATTAAAACATAATTTCTATTGCCCTAAACTGGATTTTTGTCCATGTTTTTGATTCATGAAAATATCTGAGATTGGCTTTTCCTCCTTATTCAGCACAGGAATACAGTTTCCCACACAGCTCTACTTGAAACCATCTGAGCAAGTTTATTTTCATGAAATGATGGTTTCCATTTTCACACAAGCTTATATTTCTAAGCAGGGAAGAGAGAGAGGGATTAACCTGGAGAATGGTGATGAAGACATTTTTTGCTTTAAACTGCGGATTTTATGCTATTAAAAAAGTAGCAAAAAGGGGCAGATTTGCCTTCAGCAACATAAGAATTAAGTTAAAAAGTAATATTAACCATACACGTGCATTTATTCTGCTTCAGTCTATTCTCATTATTACATCATTCACCGTAGTTAGGGCTAGTCTACATGGAGAAATTGACACATATAACTATAGCAGAGTAATTATTCTGCTATAGCTATATAGGTCAGTTTCCCTTTGTAGACCAGCCTATAGTATAGTAGGGACCAATTCTTTCCTTTGACTGTAATGGGTGTTGGACTGGTCCCTGAATGTGGGTTGCCTGTGTTGTAAGTTATGGAGCAATTATTTAAAATTTTCAATGGAGAACTATTCCAATTTGCCTCTGTTAAGAATCTGTCCTCTTATTACAATTGTTAATACAAAGTGAAAATAGATAGACAGCATAGTATCTTCCAAAAGCTTGAATTTAAGGAAAACTATTATAAGGGCTGATCCTATAAACTCTTACAGGAATAGTCTGACTCTTCATTCCCTTGCTCCTTGTGGAGTCATATACACCTGTGTAAATTTGATGTCAAATGCCATTGACACAGAATACTGTCATGTTAAACCCACTTTGTTCAGGTATATATCTACAAACACACACACACACACACACACATTATATATATATTATATCTAACTACACAAAGTTCAAGGAAGTGGAGATTCAAGCCAATTTATTTCAACAAATGATTTTCATGGGCAGCATTTACTCTTAGGGAATGTTGTGCAGGATCACCTCCAAAATCTCCAGGTAAAGTAACTTCCATTATTTAAGTGGGACCTACAGAAGTCCTTTTGTTTCAATGCAAAAACTGCACATAGAGATTTTGCCCTCAGTGAATTATCACTTACAGAAAAGGCCAACCTTTCACTCATCATTAGATTAGGTTTTGATAGGGATTCCCGTCCACTCCCACCCCATAATCTGTACTGATTTAACAGTCAACATTGAGCAGTACTAATAAAGAAACCCAATCAATTGTCATAATATTCCTGTGGTTACTTCTTTCACTGTCATTGTGAATAAGACTCTTCAGAGTGAAACAATCTTAATCAACAAAATGGAGTATCCTAGTCATCAGGTTTTTTGGCAGCAATAAGAATGGAAGTGTGACAAGAAATTATAAATATTCCTGGTATTACTGTAACAATTTAGGCTTAAGTGCTTGGCAAAACTGTCACCTAGAACTCCATTTGAACACAATGAATATGTGTGAAGATTAAACTCTAATCTGCCAATTAGATTAAAACAAATAGTGATTCTACTTGATTAAGTCAAAGTAACAGTTGTGATAATTTGCTAGCATATTTTAACCTAAATTCACTCACTGTCTGAAATAAACATGAAATGTGTAAGATTACATCACTGCTGTTCCTTGCAAAGTTTACTGGTAACTCTTATAAAGATTATTATATTTTTGTGATTTTAGAAAATTCTTGTCATGGGCCACATCATTTGCTTGTAAGGATCTTTCATGCTTTTGCTGGAAAAAAGCAAATTATATATTTGATGCTGGCAGATCACGTGCCAGCTCATGCCAAGGCCCGGGCCTCACTGAACACTGACAAATGCACATCTGAAAACCAGTCTGGCTTACATGTATGTTAATATTGTTAAAATAGATATTAGAGACATAAGAATGTGTTTAGTGTTTAGACTTTATAGAATGCTGTTAGGATCCTGCACATATTAATCTGACTTGTAATAGCTGTGTCCCATCTTATAAGGCAGGGATTGGAAACATCTGGCATGCGGCTCACCAGTGTAAGCACCCTGGTGGGCCTGGCCAGTTTGTTTACCTGCCGCATCGGCAGGTTCAGCCGATCGCGGCTCCCACTGGCCGCAATTTGCCGTCCCAGGCCAATGGAGGTGGCAGGAAGTGGCGCGGGCAAGGGATGTGCTGCCCACGGCTTCCCGCCACCCCCATTGGCCTGGGACGGCAAACTGCAGCCAGCAGGAGCTGCGATTGGCTGAACCTGCCGACGCAGTAGGCAAACAAACTGGCCCGGCCTGCCAGGGTGCTTACCCTGGTAAGCCACGTGCCAGAGGTTGACGACCCCTGCTATAAAGTAATGTTTAAATGTTTGCTCTCTAACTATAAAAATATTTGCTAAGACTATCCATCCTCTGCAGTCAGGGGAGAATCATTACAAAGTGTGAAATGTTAGTTTACCACAAGAGTTCTTTCCCCCAATAAAAGGAGGTCTATGGACAGCAGACAAGCCACTGTGGACAGAAGACTTTGTTTATTGCTTCCCCCACGCTCCTGAAGAGGGTGCATGCACAAGCCTGTGTTTCATCACAGCTTGAACCACGGGGAAAGAGAATAAAAATGCCTGTAAAGGAGAAATTGTTTTCCCTATGCTGCTTAAACTTTCAGGGGTGAAGATTTCTAAGCATAAGCCACAGGTCCCCAGCTGTTTAGCTAGAGTTAGCTTTAAGGATACAAAGTTTGCATATTATAGTTGCTACTATAATCTTTTGGAACCTAAGGCTGTATCTTATTTGTCTGTGTATGCTTACCTACTTTAATCTTGTAAATAACCCTTATTTCTTTTTGCTAGTTAAATCTTCAGATAGTTTGTTACAGGATTGGTTACAAATGTCTTTGGTTTGAATTCTGAGAACAGTTGATCAGGGGTAAGTGACTGGTTGTAAACTGAATGTTGTTGTGATTTTTGGTTAAGGGACCATCTATCACAAAGACAAGCTTGCATATGTGGCAAGATAGACTGGAACGCCCAAGGGGACTGTGACTCCACCTTAAGGCTGTTATAGTGCTTTGGAAGTTCAGACTTGTAACTTGGTTGGTAAACTTTAATTATAGAACACAACCCATTTGAGGTTTATGCCTTTTTCTTGGACAGTTTCCCTGGAGGTTGACATTTATTTTCATGAGCCACTCCAGACACCGTGGCAATATATAAATATCATTATATACTGTTACTGCATAGAAAAAATGAGTATTGTTATTTGATAACAAGGTTTTTCATCATTAACTATGGAATTGGAACAGAAGGGTTAGCAAATACTGACTCCATTTTCAATGAGGGTAAAGTATATTGACTTCTATGGGCTTTGGATCGGACCCCTTGAGAACAAACTCCATTTCACTGAATGGATCTTTAATATAGATTTTTTATTTTGAAAAAAAGAAAACAGCTCTTGCATAGATGTTCAATATGCTCAAAAGTTGATATAAAGTCACTAAGATCATTATAAAATCTTCAAAATATGTCCTGAGTGAAGCTTTTAAAGCAGAACAGTAAATTAATATATCAGTCTTTTATGAATTATTATTATTATTTTATTCATTACTAGGAATCTAGTTATGGACTGGGACCCCATTGTCCACAACGTGTACAAACACAGAACAAAAAGATTGTCTCTGTCTAAGACCTTCTCATAAGATGAGAGAGAGATGGATAGAGACAGAGAGGGGAATAATAAGGAAACAATGAGACTGTATTAGCCAGCATGATAGGCAGTAGTTTCAGTGTACCCGCAACCTAACCCTTATCCATTTTCATGGGCATCAAGGCAGAAGAAGGTTTGAATGAGGATAAGTTATAGAGATCAGTAGTCTGTGCAAGGTATGTCTTCCATTCTACTTACATCCCACCCTACAGAAAAAACGTTCAAGCTATATACTATTTTTTAAAACTTCGATTTTTAAAGAAGAGCAATCAGAAAGTTACTCCTTCAGTTCAAATGTAGGAAAAGGCATGTGATCACCTCATAGTGCAGTGGACACATTTTAGTAATCATCAATCATTTTCAAAGGATAAATGTGCCATTTTCTGATAGAGATTATAGACAGAATTTCTTCTAAAATCACACAGAGAAATGTCAAATCTTAAAATTAGAAGCTTTTAGTCTTAGCTGGGCAGAAATGACTTGAACACATACCCATCAAGTTCACTTATTTAGAGTGAAAGTAACATTTTCAGATGCTTTGAATTAGGCTCCTAAGCCACTTCGGTGCTTTTGAAAATTTTACCCCTAAGCAAAAACCAAAACCATAAATGATAACTAATGCTTTACTTTTGACTTACATACAATTTACCCATGAAAGCTTACCTCAAAAGCAACACTTGTTTTTCACTGTTTCTTTGAACATCCTACATTTTAATATCACTTAATGAACTGAGATTTTTAAGCCTAGTAACATTAGCCCTGATCAAACAAAACGTTTAAACATATGCTTAATATTAAGAATCTGAGTGTTGCATTGAAGTTAGTAGGACTATTCATATACTTGAAGTTTCGCATGTACTTAAGTGCTTTGCTGCACTAGGGACTAATATGGTGGAAGCACTTATGTCCACTCATATGTGACTTAATGCTTCAGATAACTCAATTCTTCATTCTTACCTGAAAACAAAACCAAAAAAAAAACCCAACATGGAAAACTTGGCTCTCATATTCATTTACAATGAGGCCACTTTACACCATTCTGAACATGGTTACTTGTTGTGATCCAGAACACCTGAATGACTACAGCTGATCCAAACCCAAACAAAGTACCTAAATGTGACACAGAAGTAACTTTGTTCTTGCCCCAAAATATCAACTATAATATTAAGAAGGTAGCACAGGATGCGCTTGCAATAGAGGAAATGATTAAAAAATTGAGAGAGCAGTTTAAAGCTCACCTTGTGAATGAGAAGAGATTGGCTTTTGCCATTTTTAATAAAGTCAGAGGGGAAGCTGCTAAGCACAGCACTGCAGAAAAACATCATTGCAAATTTGTCCAGAAGCTGTGTGACTACATGTAGCACAATGGACATTTTCAATAGTCAGCAGCAAAGTTCTTTGAAGCAGTGCAAATTCTTAAGCCTTTTAAGCTCCCTGCACAGGTACTTCCAGAATACCAGACCTGTTTCAGTTTAGCAGTTTTGGAATACAATATCTCAGTGAGAATACAGCTTAAAATCTACTTGTCAGATATTCAAGAAATCAACACAGTTAGACTCAGTGAGAAGGATAACATAATCTAGTTTTGGCAGTGCATTGCAGAATGTTCTCTAGATTTGATAATTGTTGCACTTAGTTTGCATTGCAAATGTTGAGTTCCTTTTCATTAGATTACAGTGCGGCTAAATGATAAATAGAGGAGAATAAAACAAAATGATATGTGACAGAAAATGGAAAAGACTCAGTTCCTGGCTGATGCATGAAGAGAGCTGCAGCTAGATCTGTTGCAGAGAAGATTACTGTCTTGAAAGGCCTTTGAAGGTGATGGTGCAGAAATAAAAAGGGAAATGGATGATCCCAATGATCCCATATCCCACCCATTCAAAATGAATATGCTGTTTGCTGGACTTGAAGAGCTAGGAAACATTTCAAACATCTTCTTATGACTCCAATAGTAAAGGTCCTTCCTTATTAAACAGATAGGTCATGTCTCAAATCCTAAATGATAGTGCTATACAGGTTATATGCAAAGCAAGACAAACCATCTGCAAGTCGGGTGGGGAACACTGAATAACTAGTCAAGAGCACCTTCACTTCCGAACACCACTGCTTTTCCTAAAGCCTTTCATTTTTTTAAAGGTAAATTGACAAGAATAAAATAATAGATAAATGTACATTATAAATTCAAGAGTGTTCCATTCCATCGATGCATAATTCAATCACAGTTTGGCATTATGAACATTATGACTGACATAGAGACCAAATATCACTCTGTTATATATTCTGAGTAAAAAATGCAATGTATTGCCATTATCTGAAGAGGCAAATATGACTGAAAAATTGTATATTATTAATATAAAATAAAAAAAATCTGAAAGTTGAATGTGAAGTTTTGAACTCAGAATAGTTTTTAGCTGCCTTGTATAAAAAACACAGCTGGGTGCATAGTTAACTCAATTTTTGCCCCAGGAAGTATTTTAACTTTGAAAGACTTTAAAGTCTTCTCTTAAACTTTGAAAAACATTAACAACTTTTAAAATGTAGTTTTCAGAACAATCCATTTTATTTTCCAATCCCAGAATCCCCAAGCTTGGCAAATTGTCAACAAAGTGTCTCACGCATCCTTCCTTAGCATATTGGACCACACTAGCAAATAAAACAATGGAATATTGAAAAGGTCAGTTTAGTCTAGGATCTTATTGCATTTCTGAGAGTGAAATCAGGTACCAAAATTCTAATACTGTATTGACAAGTATAACAATAGAAACAGAAATTGCCAGAACAGAGGAGTCAAATTTAACTCTATGGAGAATTCTGATTGCATTGGTCAATGCCATGCTTTGGATAGCTACTAACCCACTCATTCAAAGTGATAAAAAGTTACATGAATGGAACATTCCAAGGATCTTAACCTGGAAAGAATTATCTTGTAGCATATAGCCTGAAAGGCCCATTATGATCATCTAGTCTGACATCCCACATGATACAGACCACCTCATTAATAGTTTCTGCATCAAACTCATAACAAATTTGAGTCAGAGCATATATTTTAGAAAGATAGCCTTTCTGGACTTAATGTCTGCAAGTTACGGAGAATTACCATGTCCCGAGATAAGTTGTTTCTTTGATTATTCACTGTGAAAAAATATGCTATTTGCAGTTTGAATTTGTTTAGCTTCAACTTTCAGAAACCAAATCTTGTTGTGTTAGACTTAAGAGCCCTCTACTATCAGAGATCTTCCTATGCAGGTGTCCAACCCGAATGCGGGTTCGGTGAGTTTTTTAATCGAGTGAGGAAAACCAAGACCAAGCAGGCTGACAGTTCAAAACACCACGTGGCCGTTTATTAACTGGGAGAAAATCACAGTTTGGGCTGGGGAGGAGCACTTCTATCAACTAACAGTAACTTTAGCACAAGAAACCTGTACACAATCTAAAACAAGCTATTTACATCTATTAACACATAACCAAATACTTCAAAACACTGCTCTTGTAAAAGGTAAACGAATACACCAAATTAAATGATCTGTGTGCACACTTAACCAAATATTATTATTAAAGACACCAAATTAACTTTAATAGCAGTTCTTATAATAACTCAATCCTTAGACACCATATATACATAACTTTATCACAGGCAGCAGCATATGTAGTTGTATACCAAATAAAAGGGGACAGAGGAGAGGAAAGTTTAGGCAAAGCACAGACAGTTAGCGGGAAAGTACCGTATTCCAGGCGCAGCTGACCAGCAGAACAGACACCAGAAGCATACCGAATCCATAGAAAAATACCGTAGAAAAAATAAGCAATCCGTGGAAAAATACCGTAGAAAAAATAAGCAATCCATGGAAAAATACCGTTGAAAAGAAATAATAAACAATACGACACGAGCCGGCTATATCCGGAGGAGACCCCTGGCTGAAGGGTTGATCAGGTCCTTCAGTCAGTTAGCGGATACTCCTACAGACCCTGGCGCGAGGCATGGTTTTATTCCAGGGACTGTTTTACACCTGGCACAATTTGATTGGTCCCTAGCTCCCCCACCCTCCAGGTTCAGAGCTGTTGCCCCCTACGTGGGCAGATTTTGCACACGGCACACTAGAAGCTACTAGAAGCTGCATTCAGCACACTAGCATAGTTTTGCACACAACCCTAATCCGACCCTTTGAATTGCATTACGATTGGTCAGATTGGGCCCCTTTGCTCAAGGCATGCTGGTGTTATGCACACAGCACTAACCTGACCCCTGGCTTGCTAGGCAGAAGTGCAGGAGACGGAACACGACACTAGCCTAACCCCTAGGTGACCAGGTAAAAGAGCGGGAACCTGCACACGGCCCTCTAAGGTTGCACACCGCACTATGATGCTGCACACAGTACCAGTGTGACCTTTAGATGACCGGCAATTGGCCATCCAGACGCCATGTTAGACCAGAGGCCTTTGGGCTGCGACAGCAGGTTTTATAGGCTATGATCAAGACATGTCTTAACTTCGTAAGCTAAATAGATTTCTTAATTTTCTCACTGTAAGGTAGATTTGGCCTGACTAAACCATGCTCATGTTGTTGTTCTCTGAATACTTTCAAATTTTTCAACATCCTTTTTACAGTAGACATGGGTGTTCCAGTAATGGTCTCTCCAATTCTATGCATGGACATAATTCCATATCTCTGTTTTTACTCAATATTCTCCTGTTTATACACGCTAGAATCACATAACATGTTCATTGAATTATTTTGTATCCATCATCAGAACCACATACAGTAGGTACATTTCCGTAAAGTAAGATGTGGGAGGCATTGGGTGCTGGGGAGGAGAAGGTAATATTATCTTTCATTATTTGAATGTGCTAAAAACCAGAAAAAATGTTTATCAAGCTGAATTTTGAATATTCTACCTTCTAAACTGGAGTCCAAAATTTAAGGAAAATTTGAAAAAAATAGTGAATTTCTGTGATGTTTGTTCTACTACAGTTGCTACTGTGACAAAGTTCCTCCTCTATCCTGGTGGGTCCTGCGTTATTGGTGGGTTTTTCACCTCAGAGATTCATCATGTGGGTCAGGGAACAGCCCAGAGACCTTCCCCTCTGGTAGAACCCACAGTCCAGGTCAATTCCTCCTGTGTCTGATCAGGAGTTGGCAGATTTTGAGGAAACCCGGGCCCACCCTCTACTCTGGGTTCCAGCCCAGGGCCCTGTGGACTGCAGCTGTCTAGAGTGCCTCCTGAAACATCTGTGCAACAGCTACAACTCCCTGGGCTACTTCCCCATGTCCTCCTCCCAACTTCTTTATCCTCACCACAGGACCTTTGTCCTGGTGTCTGATAATGCTTGTACTCTTTAATCCTCCAGCAATATGCCTTCCCACTCTCATCTCCTAGTGCCTCTTGCTCCCAGCTCCTCGCACACTACAAACTGAAGTGAGGTCTCTTTTAAACTCAGGTGCCCTGATTAGCCAGCCTGTCCTAATTGATTCTAGCAGTTTCTTCTCAACTGGCTCCAGGTGTCCTAATTATCCTGCCTACCTTAATTGGTTTCGACAAGTTCCAGCTTATTCTGGAACTGCCCGTTACCTTACCCAGGGAAAAGGGATCTACTTAATCTGGGACTAACATATCTGCCTTCTAACTCTTCTGTAGCCATCTGGCCTGACCCTGTCACACTACATAACCTGCACATTCCTATTGGGAAAGCAGGAAGTGGGTGGGTAAAGCCCGCCCACTGCTAAAGGACCCCCTGCAGCCTCAGGGGAGAATCCACAGGGCCTGGAAACCAAATAATTTTGTGTGACAACTAATGAGATAACAGGGACAGGAGTGAGGTCAAAGGTTCAAACAAAGGGAATCTGATGGGGACACCGAGCAGAGAACCCTGGACAGCGCCCACTGCTCTTCATAACCTGCACGTTGTTAGGAAAGCATAATTTAACAGTTCCTACCAATATTGATACACCCTCCACCACCACTTTTTTTTTTATTTCTAGGCCATACTACTTGCCTCTGTGGCATACTTCAGCTAAAGAGTGCATGTCTCAACTCTATGACACATTCTCAGGTAACAATTTCTGCACAATTGTTGAGGATCAGCTTCAGTTAGATAAGCTTGGGTACCAGTTCTCCGTTGTGTTTGAACCAACATATTCTTCGGTGAGGATACTGTGATATTGCTGAGGATTGAAAGTGAGTTATTCGTCTGTGACCATGCAATACATCACATGTTGGGGCAGTGCCTCTGGTGATCAAAACTTGGAGAACAATATCATCCATGCCTTGTCACAACTTTCTTCATCAGGTGAATTATACATGATGCAGATGAACTTTTTTGCTGAAGTGATTGTTTAACTCTATAACTCATCCATCCCCACGTTTCTTAAAAGTCCATGTTTCTCCATGAATACTGTCCAAGCAGCTTTCTTGCTGCTCCCAGCAATATGGGGCACCATATCACAGTCTGTCAGTGCACACAAAATGTTTCTATGACTGCTTGAGGAAATAGAGGCAGAAGTCCCTCTTGAACAGGAGGCACAGAACGTTTTTGTGTGTTGGTTTGTTTTTTGATGTTCCATCTTTCATCCACAATTTTCTGCAAGGCATTTTGTCATAGCATGTCTCTATCAGAAGAACATCTGTGTCTTGTGCTGACAGAATATCACAGTCAGCATCTGTATGCAAGCAATGCAGTACAATCTTGGTGTATCCCTTGTCATGACCAGCTTGCAACTCATTTGTGTCTCGAGTTCAGTTTGATAATTTAACTGTATGTACTGTCTTCTTGGAACCCTTTAGATACGACAATTATTCTGTTCTGTGGAGCATTCTTCAGAGAAGAAGCCAGCCATATCAGCCTTATTTTTGGAATGGCCAAGACTACTGGCCAGCTGTTGCGAAGTGGAACAGATCTGTCCTCAGTGGATTTTCCAAATTGGCTTAGAAGCTTTGGAATTCTTCCATTACGTCATTCTTTTAATAGGATCCTCCCTTTACCTGTCAAAGGTTACTTCAGTCCTGCTGAAATGCTATCCAGAATGAAGAAATGACTTGACAAAAATGTTGGTAAGGACAGCAAAGGTACATGGAAGAGGTTTTCCTAGTACCATAACATGTGCTTGACCATCAGTCACCAGAGAGAATGTACTATCAAGCGCTATTAGAAGATGAGGGATGTCTAATTAAAAACAGCCATAACCCCTCCCCCCACAGACAAACAAACAAAAATTATTTCCCACTTGAAGACAAGTGTTTAACTCAGCAAGCTCCAGCAGAACTGGCATTAGCTCATAACACAATATTTCCTGTAGATCCAGTATCCTTTCTGCATTACAGGTAGTAATGATGTGCTCTTTTATGAGATGATCCACCTTTATTGTGCCTGCCTTATCTTTGTTTTTCTTTTCCAGTTGCACAGAGGAAGGAAAATGACTGCCCTGCACAGTAAAGCTGGGCGGGGGGGGGGGGGGGGGGGGGGGGGGGGGGCATTGTCCAGGTTTTCCGGAGGAAGGCAGTAGTACTTTATGGCGAGAGAGAAGGGTGGAGGGGGAGGAGGGTGAACAAGGGCAGAAACTGCTGCAAAAAGGTAAGTGTTGGTCAGCTCTGCAGCACTGACTCACCCCCTTGGAACATAAGGGTGGGAGGCTTTAAAGGTGTAAGCTTTGGTGCTGGAAACCTCTTTCTCCACACAGCAGACAAGGCAGCAGCAGGCAGCAGAGAATCCAGGCATGCTGGGCAACATGGTACGACATGTCACAGGAGGGTGAGAGCAGGGAGAAGAGGGGGAAGTTCCCCACTTCCCTGGAAAGGGACAGGCTCATTCAGGGTAGAAGCTGCTCACAGGGAGGGTGTCAGCTGGTGTGATTGCTCACCGTCTGATCAGATCACCAGGCATTGGGACGGGGAGGGAGGGAGAAGGTAATTTAGCTCTCTCTTGTCCCAACTCTGCTTTTGGCAGACACATGGGGAATTGGGTTTCATTCCATTCCTGCTGTGGCCAGATTAACACTGAGAGAAATGTACCTTTGCTAGGATGCTGGGGCGGGGGGTGGCTAACAAACCCAGCACAGGGCCGTTCTAGTGGGGGCAAAGGGGTAAATGGTGGCCCGGGGTGGCCTAGGGCACCAGGGTTTGGGAGGGCGGCAGATTGCTCTGGTGGACCTCCCACAGGCATGCCTGCGGACGATCCGCTGGTCCCGTGGCTCCGGTGGAGCATCTGCAGGGACGTCTGCGGCAGGTCCACCCGAGCTATGGGACCAGCGAGCAAGCCCTGCACCTAGGGCGCCAAAAACCCTGGCGCCGCTCCTGGGCTCACCTGTTAGGATATAGATATTCAGGCCTGTCTGCAAAGGCCTATACTTTAAGACTTATCACTTAGCTAGTTATAGAGGTGTAAAAGAAAGAATCAAAAATCACTGTCTGTGTAGTGGCCTTCTCTTACTGTGACAGTCTGAGGCCTGGCTCTTTAGCAGCCATAAACTGGGAAATGTATGGCCACGTCCTCACATTCCAAATTAGTCATATTAAAATAAGGCAATCTTGGACTGTTAGGAAGGTGATTCGATCTATCACCTCCAGAGAAAGGGAAGAGGCTAGAAGATGTAAAAGGAAACTTAGTTTGATCACATCCTATCTGGCAAAAACTCACTTATCAATAGATACAATTGGAGAACACTTATGTCTGTATAGATGTAGTTGTGAAATCCTTACTTCTGTATTTTTTTGTATTTATTTGCATGGTTTCTGTCTGGTTCTGTGATTGTTTCTGTCTGCTGTATAATTAATTTTGCTAGATGTAAACTAATTAAGGTGGTGGGATATAATTGGTTAGCTAATCATGTTACAATACATTAGGATTGGTTAGGTAAATTTTAGTAAAATCATAGGTTAAGGTATAGCTGAAAATATTACTATATAAATTAGGGGCAAACAGGAAGTAATTTGGAATTCAAAAAATAAGGAAAAGGAACTTTAATTTAAGCTTGGTGGAAGTTCACCCCAATAAACATTGAATTGTTTGCACCTTCGGACTTCGGGTATTGTTGCTCTATGTTCATGCGAGAAGGGCCAGGGAAGGGTGAGAGTGAAGGAATAAGCTCTCTAACATCACCCACCAGGGGTAAGGGGTTATTACCAGGACAGGGGTTGAGGAAGCCCATAGTGGTGCATTAGATCATCCAGAGCAGCCTCATGCACTGGGGGAAGGAGATGTTCCAGGGGAAGCAACCACACATGCAGGTGTGGTTTGCTGGTGGGTTAGTCAGCAGCTATTTGCAGCAAGTGGTCAGTGAGTTTGTTTTTGAGGTTGTTTCCACAGCACTGCAGGGCTTCCAAAGTGTACTGAGCTGCCCAGAACCATGATGTTCTTCTACACTGAAACCAGGAGATGGGGGTGAGGCTGATTCCAGGGATGAGTGTACTTTGCAACAGACAGAAGGGGGGGAATATCCTGCCTTGCAACATGACAATGTGTGGTGGTTGCATGGGCCTCAGGGAAGTTCAGGATCTGGGCTCAAATTTAGCATCTCAAAGTGTACTTTGGGGGAAGGGAGTGAGCCTTGCAGGGTAACAAATAGGACAGGAACAGGAATCAGAGTCCCAAAATTCGTATCAGGCCTATCTGGAGGATGGCCCCTGCTGGAGACACTAATGGTGTTGCACAGCTGCTGCAGGCTAATCTGCAGTTGATGTGATAACTTCAGTCATCTGTGGGTGATGGGTCTGGCCTGGGTTCCAGGGGAGGCCCAGCGTGGGGACGAGTTTGGGAGTGAGGAGTCAGGCAGGTGGAGCAACCCACCTGTGGGGGGAAGAGGAAAGAGGGAAGAGGCAGCCAAGCTTATTGCTGGTGCCTTGTTGTGGCGGATATGCAGTGCAGGTACTCCATAGAGAAGGCGTCCAGAGAACAGATAAATGGCCTGGTTAAGGACTTAAAAAGGAGGAGCTGGTTAAAGGAATGGAATGGTGTGGGGTTTGGGGCTCCTACGGTTGAAATGGCAGGTAGCCAACCCCCCATTCTTATAACCCACCTTACCCCTCCTATGAAGGGGGGTAGATGATAAGGTCCCAGCAATGGATTTGCTGGAGGGCCCTAGACAGAAAAAGAGAGGGAGCTGGTGGAAGCCCCCCTTCCACAGCTAATTACAAAATAAACAGGGGTTCCCTGTACTGTACATTTTTATCTGCTGGGTAGCCCCAGACATCTAATAGTAAAGTTTCGTCCTGATTAAATCCATATCAAGTGTCTCCTGTCCTTCTTTTGGTATAGCTCAGGGATCTGCAACCTTTAGCACGCGGCCCACCAGGGTAAGCACCCTGGCGGGCCGGGCCAGTTTGTTTACCTGCTGCATCTGCAGATTTGGCAGATCACAGCTCACACTGGCTGTGGTTCACTGTCCCAAGCCAATGGGGGCTATGGGAAGCGGCGGGGGCCGAGGGATGTGCTGGCTACCACTTTCTGCTGCGGCGAACCGCGGCCAGTGGGAACTGCAATTGGCCGAACCTGTGGACACAGCAGGTAAACAAAACGGCCTGGCCCACGAGGGTGCTTACTCTGGCAGGCTGCGTGCCAAAGGTTGTCAGTCCGTGGTATAGCTGAACAACATCGGATCCCTTGTCTTTATCACTGAGTAACAGAATTTGAGCTTCCCTAATTGATTCTGTCTCCAAATAGTGGGTTGCAATGTTTTGCAGAATGTTGCAGGCTGGTTCACAATTGAGTAAGTTGAATCCTCAACGTGTCATTTACACTTCATTTTCATCAACATGATCACGCTGCTTTTGAGCTGGTGTGGATTCATTGCAAGTCATTTGGTCATCAAGTCTAAGACTGAACAATTTTCTGGTTTGGGCTGAAATCTGGGTACCTTGGATATAGGAGAGAGCTCATCTACTGCGTGAAGAGGCTGTTCTTGTGTTGCCTATAATTCTTCTTCCTTTTTTTACCAGTGGCATTGAACTGCCCATGGGAGTGGTCTAAACCTACCTGATTAAATCTGTGGTTGGCACTTCTCACAACCCAGTTGCCTCTATGAAACTCTTCAAATACCTCCAGAAGGGGCTGGTTCATTTCTGCTAAGTACATAGATAGACAGAGCATAACCTGTGTGCTCATATTGTTGAAAGAACAGAAGCATTTTTTTGCAGACATACAGATGAAACTCCAAAATTCCATGTCATCGGGCTATGGCGAAGAATAGGAAGATACCAGTTGCAGTGTACTTCAAATTGGGATAGTTGTCCATGTTACTAAGCACAAATGATGACATATGGTCACAAAAACTTGCTGATTATAAAGTAGATACTAAGTTATTGTAATCTTCCACAACATCAGATTTCACAAAATCCAGGGGCTTTTTTTAGTAAGAGTTTCTTATTCTTTTGCTATAGATCGCTCCAAATTTGTGATAATAACAGTTGCCACATTGCCTGTAGAGTTATCTTAAGTTGCATATTTTTTACCAGCTGTTCTATTATTCAGTAACTAAAATTCCACTTTCAGTCCACATGCTGGACAATCCAGTATCCTGTGTATGTTGGCCCAGCACTTTCACTACATTAACTGATATGTAGACCTCCTAAACATGGAATTGTTAACCAGGAACTCAGATCTTGCCTATGGTTAACTGGATGTGCTCTAGGTTCCACAACTCAGAGTCCCCACCCAGCAGACTCATTTCCCCAGACCACATCTGTCAACAGAGAGAAAACTAAGGACAGGATTAACTATAAAGCAAACTTGTTTATTAAACAGTGACTCAAACAAGAAACAGTAACTTATAGAACCTCAGCAAACCAATGCACAGAGGGCATACAGGTACAGATTGGCACAACAAACTGACATAAAGTCAAGGTCCCAAACCCATAAGGACAAAGGGGAATTTACTACAGGTAAGGTACAGAGGTACACAGCATACTACACCAGGTTTGGAGGAATGGACTCATGACAGAAGACATCACGGATGGAATACATCAGGACATCAAGGTGTTCAGGAGATAGGTAAGATAGGAATCAATCAAGGACTTATAGCTTGAACTATGGAGTTTGGATCTTCTGTGGTCTTCTGTAGATCCCTCGAAGTCTTGGCTAGGACATGTACTGTGCTGCCACCAGGAAGGACAGCCTCTCCTCTCAGGAGCAGCAGTCTTTTATGCCCTCCTGCTACTAGGCAGAACACAGGCTATGTGACCCTTGCTCCTTTCCGCCTTAGAGAAAAAGGTGCCAATTATCTCAAGAAGAAGGTCCCCAACATGGTGGACAAACAACAACTCCTTACAAACAAAATGGCGAAGTGCTCAAACAAAATGGAACTTGTAGTTTTTCCCCCACAGAATCAGGATATCATTATATTCTGGTACAATTCATTTTAGTTCCATCAGAGCAGAAAAGAGGGATTGATCAACAGTCAAGACTACATGTTTCTATTAAAGATAATGTGTGACTTATGCAAGTCTTTTCACGACAGTATTCAGAGTATCAGCTTCACAAGCTGAGGACTGAACGATAGGCATGTAGTAATATGTAGTAAATGGAGAGTTATTGTTACAGTGCTTTAAATTAAAACTGAAAACGTAGATAGTTTATTTAATCTTAAATGTCATCCTTACTGCAAAACCAATACAATTCAAAAACACATTGTCATGTGATCAAATCAAGCAGAAAATATGATCTTCAAAGATTGTTCCCTGTGTTTTCTGGTAGTGCAGTATTCCAAATTAGCAATGTAGTCCATATTTACTACCTCTCTTTTACTTTCTATTTGTTTTTAAAATACAAATGGTAGTAGTTTTCTTTTTGTCTTTTTACTTACCTTCAAGTTCAAAATTCAGCTTGAAAAACATTTTCAGATTCAACACTTTCAATGATGAAAGAAAATGGGTATACCAACATTTTCACAGAAATGCTTTCTGTTTCACTGTTATCAACTTATCTGGGAGTCTGGCTTGCAAAAAGTCACACTAATTTCAATGAGAAACTACCAAGGTGGTTTTCAATGCAGAATCAGGGCCTTAGATTCCACTGTGATTCTGTTGATGAGCCTTGGATTCATGCTGCTACTTGAAACAGAATCTGTTGTTTTACACTACAACTTAAGTCTGTGGAAGTTTAGAAGACAATATGTATATGCTTATTATGAAAATGTATTTGACATAAGCATAAACTGACATATAGGGGGCTGTTAGAAGTTTGGATGATTATGAATGTACAGTTTCATAGCTAATGACATTTCAGTTAATTGTACCATCTAACAATAATCCTATCCCCCTTCTTCCTCTCCCCCTTCACCCCCCCAAGCATTATCCACTGTAGGGTCTGTCCTGCAAACCATTACATATGTAAGTAATTTTACTCATGTTATCCAGGCATTGACCATCAATGAGACTAAAAGAATGAAAAAAATATATAGCTTAATTGAAAAACTGGGTGTGTTTTACCATAAATGTAATATCAAAATACATATAATCAAATTATTTAAATAAGGCTGACGTACATGTCTGACTTGCATAACAAAGGTATAAAGACAAAATCCTTTTGAAATAATGTGGCTTGTTTAACATTTAAAACAGGAAGTCACAGATGCTGGAAAGGCCACTCTGCTGTAGCAAGGTCAAAACAAAATGCCCAAGCTATGAACTAAGCAGTTGCAGAGCTACTAGGAAGGTGAAATCTGACAAAAATCTATCAAACCACTTGAGGCTCCATGTAGCCCTCAGTAGAGATTATGGTAATTTTAGGATACCATTTATAGAAACATGAGGGAACATGCATGTTTTATATAGCATCTAAAGCTTTGCAAATAATTGATTATTCAGTTTGCTGGTAGTTTCAGGAAAAATTGGTTTGGGCTGAACCAAAACCAAAAATTGTCCAGTTTGTATACATAATTAAATAGGCTTTGGGCCAGAGTGCGAGAATGACACTATGGTTAGGGAACTCACCTGGGTTCCAGTCCCTCCTCCTATTTTATTATTTGTACGAAGTGGAGCACCTAGCAAAAGGAGAGTCTTACCCCAGAATAACCACTAGTCTACTGGGTAGGCATTCACTTGGGACTTAAACCTGGATCTCCCATATCTTGGATGAATGCATTAACTGCTGGGCTAGTGGATCTAAAGGCAGGTATCCCCTCCTCCTACAATTTTATGAGCGGTGCCTAAATTCCTTGTAACTCTTGCTCAAAATTGTTCATTCTGATAATGTCCAAATTATTTCTTTTGACATTTCCAGCTTCTTTTTGGTTTTGACTGAAACATTTCACCAAAAATCAGTATAAATTTCTGAAATGTTTCAGTAAACTGAATCTGCTTTCTCCAGAACAAAGAAGAGTTTTATCTGAAAAATTTCACTCAGCTTTGCATAGCACTAGTACCTCAATCTAGATATATTAGAGGAAAATAAATTAAAAATTCATAACTTCTGGTAAGGTGCTTTTAAATCATTCTTCTCAAATGCACAGAGTGAAATTTAGAAAACTTACTAACCTAAGTCACAGCTGAAGAAACTGTAATTTAGAGAAGAAAAGAAAATGCGATTATCTTTGGATGAGCAGTTGATGAAGAACTGAACAATATCCTACACTGTTAGATTTAGGTTTGGCTGCATTTGTTAAGTGAGCATGTCTTAGCAACAGTTTATACTCAGCAGAATTTATAATTACTAAAAACTGAGGGAGGCAATGAAGCATGCATTTTAATTGTGGAGATATGCAACCCTTGAGAAAAATCATATATGAGAAAGTGCAAGACTAATGGATTCATTTTAAAATGTGTATTTTTATATTTTGGTCACGCCCAGGAGACAATGAACGTGCAAGAGGAAAAATGATTTTTTTTCTGGTGTTAACTGAAAACTTTTGGAGGAAATCAAAGATTAGTTAATATATTTCTTTGCTAATATGAATTCAGCAGGATGCTTTGGGAAGTGAGGTAAAGTTTGTATATATCATAGCATGAGGGAGCAAGGCTAAAGTAAGGGTTCTAATGCTGTCTCTTTCACATTGACTTCCTTTATGACCTTTGTCAAATTACTTCATATCTCCATCTCACTTTCACCATCTGTAAATAGATGGCAATACAACCTGAATAACTCTCTCATGGGGAAACAGGGGCATGTATGAAGATTAGAGAATTGTCGTCTTTACGCTTATGCAGTATAAGTGCTAAGAATTCATATCGTATACTAACTATTACTATGTGTGGTAATTACATAATTACATGGTAATTGCATATCTGGAATGGTTGGTTCATCTTTATGTAGTGAATATGTTTAAAGTAGTGCAAGGCCTCAACTGGAACTCCAGACATGAACACTTCACATTTAGGGGACAGAGCTTAAAATCTGGTCTTGTGTGCAGATCTGAATTTCTCAACTAAAGAACATCTTTGCTTTGGATTGTGAATCTAAATGCCTCTGAATTGCATGTTTTGAAACTGGAACTAAAATTCAAATTTGTAGACTTGGACTCTTTTCTAGTTCAGAAATCATGCATTCCAGGTGCCTTGATAGAAATCTAGCTACCACTAAACAAGAGGACATGTGCTTTTAGTATAGTGTGTAGATTTTAGTTAATAGGATATTTAATTTGAGCTAATCTCCATTGCTATGAAGGCACCATCTGATCACATTTTGAAAATTAGAACTGATATAGAATGTCAGGGTTGGAAGAGACCTGAGGAGGTCATCTAGTCCAACTCCCTGCTCAAAGCATGACCAATCCCTGGACAGATTTCTGCCCCAGATTCCCTAAATGGCCCTCTTAAAGATTGAGCTCACAACCCTGGGTTTAGCAGGCCAATGCTCAAACGACTAAGCTATCCTCTGTCTGTTTGGTAGGATAATCTGACCTGAAATATTGTACATAATTAAATAGTTCAAAACCACACAGCAGGAGAAAAGGAAATTATGATAGTGGCAGGTAGTCATAAGACTTTAGTTGTAAGAATTATTTTTACTTTTATCAATATCTTATAATTAAACAAACTGAATTACTTGAAACCAAGTAGCTGTACACTTGACCATGCTGTCATTGAAGTCAATGGCAATATTGTCATTGGTTTTAATGGCATCAGGATCAAGCCTAAGTATGACTTTATCCCTTCACCTCAGTGTGATACCTTATGGTCCTTCCTCATCAGCACAAGTGGTCCTTCTTCATCGGCACAAACACCCATGATGCTTCTTCCTTTTCATACTCAGTCTGCTCTGTCTTGGATGGTTTAGATACATCAAATTCTGCATCTTGGCAGGCAGTTAGACTAGGTGACCTTGTGGTCCCTTCTAACATTTTGATTCTAAGATCATTCTTCATCCCTCCTCTGCGCAAGATATCACAATTCTTCCTCATGCATGATCCCTCATAATTCTTCTTGCATGAGATCCCTCATGGTCCTTCCATCTCCTCCTTGGTGCCATCCCTCACGGTCCCTTACTTTCTTCCATTCAGTCCCTTTTGCTTTGTCCTCCTTACTATGCAACCCCTTATATTCCTTCCTCCTCTGTGTGTGATCCCTCATTGTCCTTCCTTCCTTCCAGCTCCATACTCAAACCCACCTCTTACTTCATTCCTCCTGTATCCTGATCTTTCTCTCTATCTTTCTCTCTATATCTATATTACTTAGCAATCCCCAGTTATCACTTTTAGCATCGACAGGTTCTTGTCCCAAGATCAGGCCCAGTATTATTCAAATTATTATATAGTTGGGAACTCCAATGTGCACAGTTGCAATACTCACACTATAGGAACTCCTCAATATTTACAAATACATTTAGCACAGTCACAAACACATCAACTCAGTAAGGTAAATAGAGGTACTACAAAATGTATATCTGCACATGCATATACTCACACCATCCCTTTGCAGAACAACCTGAAATGTTAGCTATTGTCTTTCGTATCACCAAACCCTTTCCCCTCATCACCAGTTGCCATCATTCTGGCACCTCCCAAGGGCTATATCTCCTTCTCCTACTGCCCCTAGGCTGGGATGCAACTTTTATAATATGACAAGCTTACACCACTAGGCTTGATGAATATTCAATTGGTAATTTCCCCCTTTTCTTTATTTATATTTCCTCACCTTACTAATTTTGGAGTGTCTTTCACCTACAGGTTAGTATATCAATGATTTCAACTTATTGTCATATACGTCAATTTGTTACATAACAACTTAAGAACATAAGAACGTCCATACTGGGTCACACCAAAGGTCCATCTAGCCCAGTATCCTGTCTTCTGAGAGTGGCTAATGCCACTCTGGTGCTTCAGAGGGAATGAACAAAACAGGTAATCAAGTGATCCATCCCTTATCGTCCATTCCCAGCATCTGGCAAACATGGCCTTCTTGTAGTTAGGTAACTGTGGATGTAGCTCATGTACCTGTTATATATGTCAGCTCATTGCCATGATACTCTTGTGGTTGGATCATGTACCTGTGTTCAGAAATTCCCCTTAAATACTCTATTTTCAGCTCTCTAATACTTTGGGATTTCTGTTGGGCCATTTATCTGTTCAGAGTTTCTGTTCCAAGTTCATAGGCCTCAAGCCTTAAGCTACCTTGCTGAAGATAATGTCTTACAGGCCTGTAGGTTCCTTGCATTACAGCTGAATATAATAAAACCAATATATAATGGAAAGCAGTGAATATAATAAAGACAAGCTAGCCCACTGGCTACTCTCCTCTTCCTCCATTTGATCCCCTTTGGTCACATCTCCTCGTCTTCAGAATCCTCTCTAATTCTTCCTCCTCCATTGCGATTCCACATGAAAATTCCTTCCTCCTCTCCTGTGCAAACACTCATGGTCATTCCTTTCCTCATTTTATCCTCTTTGATTACTCCTCCTCTTCTACAGAATTATTTGTGGTTCTTTCTCCTCTGTGCATGATCTCCCATGGTCCTTCCTTCCTCCCCCAAGAACAATCCCTCAAGTTCATTCCCCCTTCTCCTCCTCTGTTCAGTCCTCTTTGGTCACATCTCCTCTTCTTCAGAATCTTCCATGTTTATTCTGCCTCCATCATCATTCCTCACAGGCATTTCTCCTCGTCCATGCAATCCCTTGTGGTTCTTCGTATTCCTCCTCTGAATGATCCCTCAAGTTCCCTCTTCCTCCACGTTCTCCCTCACAATCCTTCCTTCTTCTGCTGTGGTATGTGCAATTCTTTGTGGTCCTCCTCCTCTTGAGCCTTCACAATCCTTCTTTCTCCTCTTTGGTGCAAACCTGTTTGGCCTTTCCTCTTCCTTAGTTTGATCTCCTGTGATCTTTCTTCTTCTTCTTTCTCCACAGAGTATTTTTGGTCCCTTCTCCATGTTGCCTCTCTTGGTTCACCCCTCCTCCTCTTCCATTAAGCCTCTTGTGGCCCTTCCTTCTCTATGCAATCTTTTGTGATCCTGTCTCCTCCTATGTGGGATCCCTCATGCTGAATGCTACTCCTGTTCTCATGTGTGATCCTGCCATCACACACAATCCTCATGATCCTTTATCCTCCTCTTTGCCACTTCCTCCTCTTCTTTATCTCTTGAGAGTCCTTCTGCTCCTCTTCCACATGATCCATCTTTCTCTTCCTCCATGCATTCATTTGTGGTGGTTGTTCTGGGGATCCAGCTGAAAAAAAAATTTTATGCCTGCAACCCAATGGAGCTGGGTATAGGGGTTTGAGATGTGTGTGGGCTCACGGATGGGGCAGAGGGTTGGGGTGCGGGTGTGAGGGCTGTGGCACGGGGAGGGTATGAGGGGTTCAGGATGTGGGAGGGGGCTCTGGCCTGTGTCAGGAGTGCTGGAGGGGGTCAGGGCTCTGGGCTGGGGGTGCAGGCTTTGAGGTGAGACTGGAGATGAGGGGTTTAGGGTGCAGGAGGAGTGTGACATTCCCCTCTGGTGTTATCTGGACTGGTGATCTGCTAGGTCACTCCAATCCTTGACTCTGGGAGCCAGCCTTACCCTGCTCTGTTGTGAGAATCCCCACTCCTGGGCTGTTCACTCTAGCATGTAAGCTGCTCCTTGGATTGTTCAATCAAATGATACTAGCCAATATCTCCAGTCCCAGACACAGCCCTAGGAACCTCTGTCTTGCAGTGTCCAGTTATGCCCGCTGGACATTGTAAGCTTATATGAGTTGTCAGTTTAACAAAGAAATTGATATGTACCAGGCTTGTTATCCCAAGGGGAATCTCTGATGTGCTTCAAACCAAACACACTGCTTCAAATAGAATAAACAAATAGATTTATTAACTACAAAGATACATTTTAAGTGATTATAAGTCAAAGCACTAGTCATATTTGATCAAATGAAATAAAAGCAAAACACATTCAAAGCTGATCTTAACACTTTCAGTGCCCTTACAAACTTAGATGCTTTTCACCACAGGCTGGCTGGTTGTTCTTCAGCCAGGCTCTCCCCTTTGATCAGCACTTCAGTCACTTGTTGTGGTGTCTGTAGATGTAGGTGAAAGAGAGAGGAAGATCATGGCAAAGTCTATCCCTTTTATCATGTTCTTTCTCCCCTCTTGGCTTTGCCCTCCCCCTTCAGAGTCAGGTGAGCATTACCTCAAAATAGTTCCTAACTAGCCAAAGGAAGGGGAGTGACCGACTCGAGAGCCCAACAGATCCTTTGTTACTGCCTAGGCCAGTGCCCCTTTGTTCCTGTGAGGCTGGGCTGGGTTTGTCCCATACCTGCTCTGATGAGGTGTGAACTGCCTCTCTGCTCTTGGAGAGTTTTTGCTTGGGCTTATTTTAAGCTATGAAAATAAACTTTCAGCCTTGTAACTACATACATTAAATTATAACCAATGAAATTACTGTAACAACAATGCTCAATGCATCATGAGCATTCCAAAGACACAGACATGACAAAGTTTGCATGGGATACCACACAATCATTTTACAAAGATGAACATGGGGGTGCTGGGTGTTTCCCCGAGGTACAGGGCATCACAAGGGGCCCCGGTTTTGGGGAGGCTCAGGGCTGGGGCAGGGGATTAAGGTGTGGGAGGGGATCAGGACTCTGGGCTGGAGATGAGGGGTTTGGCGTGCAGAAGGGCCTCCAGATTTGGAGAGGCTCAGGGCTGGGGCAGGGGATTGGGGTGCAGGGTTGGGGTCCAGATTTACCTCCGGCAGCTCCTGGTCACCGGCGCAGCCAGGGTGCACTGTTCCCGCACTGCACCCCAGAGGCGACCAGCAGCAGGTCTGACCCCTAGGTGGAGGCATGCAAGTGTCTCCATTGACTCTTACCCACAAGCACTGCCCCCCATAGTTCCCATTGGCTGGTTGCTTGGGGTGGGGGCAGCATGCAGAACCCTGTAGCGTCCCTTGCCTAGAAGCCAGGCCCGCTGTTGGCTGCTTCCAGGGCACAGCGGTGTTGGAAAAAGTAGGCACTAGCCTGCTTTAGCTGGACAGCACTGCCAACGGGACTTTTAATGTCCTGCTCAGTGGTGCTGACCAGCGCAAGATGGCCCAGCGCCTTACATGCTGCGACCCACTAATGGGTTGTGACCCACAGTTTGAAAAAACATTGTGATATATTTGTTTTATCATTCCTTGTGATAAGTTATGTCTGCTAGATTTGAGTTCCTGACATCACAGTATATTGCATGATCTCCTGTGAAGAAGAATTTAATAGGTGGGAAAGTCTCAGCTGCTTAAAATATGACCACCAGCACCCTCTGCAGTTCCAGTTCACTTCACAGATAGATTACAGAAAAACATAAGCCTAAAACTCAAGAGAAACAGGAATATCTAATGGTTAGAGCAGAAGTTTGGCAATCAGGACTCCTGACTTGTGTTTCTGATCTGCTCATGACTCATTGTGTGGTTTTGGTCAAGTACTTTCTCTCTGACTTTCACTATATCTGTACAGTGCTTTGCACAAGGGAACTGCAATCATGACTGGGGTCTTTGGGTGTTCCTATAGTACAGGGTTTCTCAAACAGGGGTCGCTGCTTATGTAGGGAAAGCCACTGGTGGGCCAAGCCGGTTCATTTACCTGCCCCATCCAGCAGCTCCCATTGGCCCGGAGCAGCGATCCGCGGCCACTGGGAGCCGCAATTGGCGGGATCTGCAGATGGGGCAGATAAACAAGCCAGCCCGGCCCACCAAGGACTTTCCCTACACAAGTGGTGACCCCTGTTTGAGAAACCCTGCGATAGTACAAGTAATAAATAACACTAAGAAGTCAATGTCTGTTTTCTCAGCTAGCAAAGTCAGTTACACCAGTGTAAAACTAGATCAACTCCATTAGTTCAAGTAAATTACTTAACTGACAGCAAATTAGGTTCAGAAATTCTCATTCCTAGGTTGTTTGTTTTGTTGGTTTTTATATAATTACCGAGATTATTTGGACTACCTCATGATGCAACAACTCTTGACTGAGAATTAAGCCATGATAGTTTTATAGAGCAAATTAGAGATGTCAACATTTTGAAAAAAAAAAGATAGGAAACCATTATATGTTTGTGTTGCATTTAAAGGGACACTATCAACTATACCATTGTGTTATCATCCCACAAATCATCTTCCTTTCTGTCACCAAAAATCAAACCTTTCCTTTTCTCATCTACCCATACCATGTCATTGCAATCTTCATCCACTTATTTCTCTCCTATTCCCCTCAAATGTTCTTGTTTCCCTTTCACAATTCTTCAAATCAATCTTCCAGCCCCCACCCCCATTCAGTTGCATTTTCCCTTCATCTGTGATCAGCCTGGCAATGATCCCCTCACTTTGTGTCAATAAACCCCCATGCTCAATTCAGCAAAACACCAAATGTAGTTTACCTCATATGACACAGTCTCCCTTGATCTAGGGAGGTAAATATGAGGGGTGAGTGAATGGGTTCATCCCCATCCTCTCTTACTGTGCAAAGGGAAGGGGCATCCATGGTAGATCACATTTACCCCTTTGCTTCTTAAAGGAGACACTTAAGATAAGTCTGCTTTCACTTCTTGTCTATGATGGAAAGAACACTGTTGTAGCACAGAAGCCTGGGGGGCCCTGAGGAAGAAGGGCCTTGGAATATAAAAGGGCCAGAAGAAGTTGAAATAGTGGGACTGCTGAGATCCTCCCAAGTCCTCTCCACAAGCCTGAGAGGACTTGGAAGGCTACAATCTGCAACCTTATCACCATCTCAAGATGGCACCTGTGAACAGCAAAGGGCTACTAAGTTGGTCGTACTACATTCCTCCATGTTCACAAGCTCATTCCCTGCTGTTATCACATGAGATGGCACACATTCTTATGCTGATGTTTTGGTCACAAACACCAACACACAAAGTAAATATCCCTTAAAATGCCATTGACATCATGGAAAAGTGAAAACGAGAGTCATGAGCACTCCAAGACAGAGGGTATGGTATGATAAAAAAATGTGCACCACAATTTCAGGCCCAAGGTAGCCTTACAGCATCTCTTTAAGTCTTAGAATACTACTTAGTTTTTAGCTCTAGATTTCAAAGCACTTTAGAAAGGAATTATTAACCTCATTTTACTTATTGCAAATCTGAGAGAGATTAAATGACTTGCCCTTGCCCTTCCTAATACTGGGGAAATATTCTAGCTTTATATGATATTTAAATTCCATGTGGACCGAGTGCATAGAAAGAAGCAGGCTATGAGTTTTCACAGACGGGTAACTACAGCACCATTATGTATTTTTGAAATATAATTCAGCTAAGCTATTTATATCAGGCTTGTATAAAGTAGTGCTCTCTCCCTAGGATTTTAGAAACCAGGATAAAAAGGAATAGAACTAATCAATTTATATATTGTCAATATTTGTTTCAATTTTGCCTTCTTTGCTATTTACAAATTATTTTTAAAGGATTATGGTTTCTGTGAATTTAGTCAATATTCATAACTATTCATTCGATAGCTTGGCTGAACAATTTTCAGCCCAAAGGCTGATTGAAATCTTTTCAATTCAAATATTCACAGTGTGTGATTGGTCACCTAAGTCACCCAATATATTGCTTTAGTTCCCTGATCAAGTACCTGAAAATTTTGAAAGAGGAGAATAACAAAGCATAGGAAGAATGATAAATCTCCTTATTCATGCACAGAACCCTTTGCCCATGTGAAACAGGGGTTATTTGTGTGAGGAACCACCATTCAGCTCTAACTAGGGGCATATGTTTTGTGCTAGAAAGCTCACTAGAAATATTTAATGGGATGTCAGATGAAACCTAGATCAATGTATAAACAAAGGGAAGATTTTCTTCTCAAATGTTCTCTGTAAGACTGGATGGATAGCAACTATTTTTAAAAAATCACTTTTGTCAACAAATTCTTTAAGCCTTTTGCATGCATTTCAATGCAAGCTGCCATTTCACTTTGTCTCTCCCTGTGACAGAGCCACTACAGGATGGATATATATATCACATTTTCCTAGGTGTTACTATTGGAGTTTGAGTGTTGTTATGTTCAAAGATAGTGGTTTGATTGAATTTTGATACTTCTGTATTGTCAATTGCTGAAGGACTCCAAGATGCTTATCTGAGTTTACAATCAGATAATATGGATGTTGTGTAGATGGACTACAAAAGTACAAAGTGGCAAAGTGGCATTAGGAGTATGTCGTATGAAAAAAGCCAAAGTCTTGTTTTAGACTGCCAAAATAAATGTACAGCCTAATCTAGGCCAACTATAATGGTGTGATGCTAGATCAACTTATCTAACTGGATCTAAAACTCTAGTCAATATAGATTCATAGTGTGACAGGTTGGACTCCCCTTTTGGGATGTCACCTCATGTATGGGGATTTCACTGAGCCTGCCTGCTCCACTAGCCTAGACTCCCTCTCCTTGTTTGGCTGAATTAGGCTCTCCAGCCTCTGGCAGCATACACCCACAAGTAAGGAAGCACCAGCTGCAGAATCACACAGTCTGCAAACGGCTCTCTTTGAGAAGACTCAGCTATGAAACTGCCCATCAATCAAGTGCAGCTCCCCTTATGGAAAGTACAGTCAAGATAATATTGTCTTGCACTCTAGAGAAATCTATACAACATAAGTTCATAATTTTTCCCCCTCCCTCAACATGAAGGAAGATATGCACAACTTTTTGTGTCCCCCACTGCAGTTATAAACTGCACAAATTAGGTTTGAAAATAAACAAAAGCATAAGGGATAGCAAACAGAACAAAGCAGATTACCATGCAAATAAAACAAAACACGTATACTAAGCGTAAGATCTTACAGAGGCTGGTTTCAAGAAATAATTTCTGTAGCTTAGAGTTTCAGTTATTTCTTTTATAGACTAGATTCCGATCTTAGTCTGGACTCAACCCTTGCCTTTCTCACCGCTCAGTTCCTTTGTCTCTTCAGGTACTTTCAGCAGTTTTTTTCTTGGGCAGGAAGGCAATGAAGAAGAGTCCTGTTTGCCTTACTCCTCAGCCTTAAAAAAGATTGACATAAGGAGGGAAACTTTTGTTTTCCAGTCTTACATCCCTTTCCTTTTTGTGGAAAATTACGAGAAGTCCAAGATGGTGTTTAGTACCAGGTGACAGGACCATTTGACCAAGTAGTAGCACAGCTACATTCCAGGATGCCTCTCAGCAAGGAGAGAGATTAATGTCTTCAAAGTCTTATCGTTTCTTCCTAATAGCCCATCAAGGCTGATGGCCTGTTGTCTGCTGGGTGTCTCCCAAATACACACACAGTTGTAATTGTACATAACCAATATTATAACTTCAGATACAGAAATGATACATGCATACAAATCGGATAATCACATTCAGTACATTATAACTTTTCCAATGATACCTTATCAGACCCATTTTGCATAAAATATATCAGTTATGCCATATTCATATCATAGGCATATTTCCATATATAATATGGGGTATAACATCACATATAGCACTAGAAGGGATTCTTGAAAATGATGTTTGCTTTTTTTGCAACAATTTTACACTGTTAGTCATATTTAGCTTGTGATCCACTATGACTCCTAGATCCCTTTCCACAGTACTCCTCCCACGGTAGTTATTTCCCATTCCGTGTGTGTGCAACTAATGATTCCTTCCTCAGGTGGAGTAATTTGCATATGTCCTTATTGAATTTCATCCTATATACTTCAGACAATTTCTCCAGATTATTTTGAATTTCAGTCCTATCCTCCACTTGCAATCTCTCCCACCTTGGTATTGTCTGCACACTTTAAGTGTACTCTCTGTGACATTATCTAAATCATGCATGAAGATATTGAACAAAATTGGAGACAGAACAGATCCCGTGTGGGTCTCTACTTGATATGCACTGCTAGCTTGACTGTAAATCACTGCTAGCTACTCTCTGGGAATGATTTCCCAACCAGTTATGCACCCACCTTATAGTAGTTCCATCTAGGTTGTATTTCCCTAGTTTGTTTGTGAGAAAGTCATGTGATACAGAAGCAAAAACCTTACTAAAATTCAAGATATACCACATCTACCATTTTCCCCCCATCCACAAGCATGGTACCCTGTCAAATAAAGCTTCATAGGACTTATTCTTGACAAATCCTTGCTGACATTACTTTATCACCTTACTATGTTTCAAGTGTTCAAAAATTTATTGCTTAGTTATTGGCTCCATTATCTTTCCATGTCCTGAAGTTAAGCTGACTGGTCTGTAATTCCCCAGATTGTCCTTATTTCCCTTTCTATATATGTGCACTATATTTGCCCTTTTCCAGTCCCCTGGAATCTCTCCCCTCTTCTATGACTTTTTGAGGATAATCACTAATGGCTGAGATATCTCCTCAGCCAGCTCCTTGAATATTCTAGGATGTATTTCATCAGGCCCTGGTGACTTGAAGATATCTAACTTCTCTAAGTAATTTCAGACTTGTTCTTTCCCTATTTTAGCCTCTAATCCTACCTCATTTTCACTGGCATTCACCATTTTAGTTGTCCAATCACTGCTATTGCTTTTAGTGAAAACAAAAAAAGTTATTTAGCAACTCTGCCATTTCCAAATTTTCTGTTATTGTCCCCCCCAACACACATATTGAGTAATGGGCCTATCCTGTCATTGGTCTTCCTCTTGCTTCTAATGTACTTGTAGAATGTTTTATTGTTACACTTTTATGTCTCTATCTAGTTTAATCTTCTTTTGTGCCATAGCCTTTCTAATTTTGTCCCTACATACTTGTGTTGTTTATTGTCATCTTTTGCAATTTATCTAATTTCTACTTTTTGTAGGACTATTTTTTGAATTTAAGATAATTGAAGATCTCCTAGTTAAGCCAGGGTGGTCTCTTCCCATACTTCATAGCTTTCCTATGAAGTGGGATTGTTTGCTCTTGTGCCCTTCATGTCTCTTTGAAAAATTGACAGCTCTCTTGTACTGTTTTTCCACATAGACTTGCTTATCATGGGAACATACTTCCAACTCCCAGAGTTTGCTAAAGTCTGCCTTTCTGAAATCCATTGTCTTTATTGTGCTGTTTTCCCTCCTACCATTTCTTCGAATCATGATCTCTATCATTTCAAGTCATATAAAGCAATTGTAATGTAGGTCATGCTAATTGGATTGCATTAAAGCCTAGGGATGACACTAGATTATAATTTAACCTGCAAAAATCAAACTAAGGTGTTAAACTGTGTCTGCATTGGTGTTAAGCAGTAATTATGCCAAGTTAGGTTAGCTGAGCTAAGCACTTTTTTCCTAGTCTAGGCAAGGTCTATGTCTCAGAGTGAAGTTTGACACAATGCAGCCTGATCTCATCAACTCATCTGAAAATGCAATAGTCTGGGCATTTTTAAGGTCCAATTTTGGGATTTGCAGAGGCCTTTTCCCTTTACAAGTTCTTCCAATTACGGGGATGCTGAGTCTTTGAGCGTTTCAAAGCATCTATAGAGGTTTACCTTGTCTATGAAAATTAAGTATGGCTAGAGCCCAGGCTGGGGCTTATCTTCGACCCCTTCATGTTGCAATCAGCCTACAATTGATCTGTTGGGTTCTTGTGGGGGAGAAAGTGGTTCACAAACTGTCTTCATCTCAGAGGCTCTGTTGCAAGAGTCAGCTAACTCTGAGGCACAGCATGCTCTCTTCTGATTGCTACTGCTTCCTGTGATCAACTGTGACTTTTAAATTCATTTCCTCCAGGTGACACAGACTTGGCAGGTGTGCCTATTCAGTACCAACTGAACCCAGAAGAGCTCATTAACTTTTTCATAATTGAGATGGTGGACTGCCCCATGACAGGGGACTACACAAAAAGATCGTATGTTCTGTGAGTCCATCCCTGTAGTGTGGGATGGAGAGGGCACGTTTCTCTGTATGTTTGCCTTAGTGCCATTACAATACTCGAGTCTAGCACATCAGTTATGAGGGCTGGGGGGTATCTACTATGTTCTTTGGTGAATAGATAGTAATTGGTGTACTCCCTAAAGTTTAAAGATTCTAATGAACCCCTCCAAAGTTTAGATGAGAATTCTGTTGGGTTTTTTCTAAACATTGGGGCCTATACACTTTTTAAGAATCAAATAACAACCGATAGCAGCTTTCTGTCATTAAGTACTCCTCAGCTGGCTATGAGAGAAAAGAGGCCTTTCCATTCATTCTCATACATAGCTGATGTAACGTTGGGGCTGATGAAGTTCTGGGTTCTCTCTCCTTTTATCCAGTTTTTGTTTCTACAGAGGCAAAATGAGAATAATTTCGCACTGGTTTCTTTGAGGTCTTGTCTACACTGGGACTTTGCCCTAATTTCAGCCAGTTTTGACCAATCACTCTTATAGCTGCATTGGTGCAAATCCATGGTGTAGGCAGGCAAAATCACTATAAATCACAATCTGCACTAGTTAAACTATCCTGGTTTCAAACTGAGGTAAATTCCATAGGTGCAAATAGTTTTTCCTATTTCCAATTCTCTGTAAATAAGATTTTGACACATGAACAAGATTTTCCAGCATGGGTCAAGCTTGAAGAACAATCATTTAATCAGAACATGTGCCTACCAGTTAGGGTACATAGCAAATCATTCAAACATTCCTGATAATTGACTGGCAGGTTAATAATTTTATTTTGAAGTGTCCCTTGGTGTTGGATGAAATTAAGGATGAAATTAAAAGTTATATAGATTTGAATGATAGTTCAGAGTTTACCATCCATGAGCACTCACAATGGGAGTTTGTGAAAGTTATTATTAGGAGAAGTTTAATTGGTATTTCATCAGGGAGATGGGTTAAATGCAGGCTAAGGAAAATCTGCAATAACATTGAAACAATTAGAGAAATTCCCTAAACAATGAAAAATGTAAGAAAAAAATTAATAAATGGATAAAGTTAAAGTGAAATCAGATGTCTTGGTAGAAAAATGGAGAATGCATTGAGATGTCTCAAGCAAATATAATTCCGAGTCAGTGAATAATGGGGTGGATACATATTGGAATCTATTTTTAAAAGCTACACATTTTATGTCAGGTCTTCCTGAAATTGAATAGGATATATTAGTCATTTGTTTACAATTAAAATGATCACTGGCATTAACATTCACATCTATATTAACAATAAGTTAAAAAAAGAAATTTAATTTTAACCCCTTAATGTTTTGGAATCAATCTGAACCCAACACACCCAAAAATGTAAATAATTTTTTTTTTTGTGATAAACCTGTTCCTTTTCGTAAATTAAGTATTCTCAAACTAGAAAGAGGTGTATCTTTCCACATTGATTTTACCATCCTATCCCTTGTGGGTTTTGTGTATTAAAAAAGGTCTATTCAAAGATAATGATGTCAGCTTGACTAACATAGGGGGGTCTATGGGAAAAATGAAAGTACTACACTTTCAAGATTTTTGAGGGCCTCTTGGACCCCAGACATGTACAAAAATTAAATAAAGCATGACAGGTACAGCACTGCCTTTTTTATTTAAGTATTCTCAAACTACGATGAGGGCAATCTGTTAGCATTGGTTTTGTCTGCATACCTGTTGTGGTTTTAGTGTTGCAAAAAGTTACTCAAAAGGTAGCGGGGTCAGGTAGACTCCAAATTAATTATGCAGGTATTCCAGCATCACATTGTTGTTTTATTTTTATTTTGAGGCATTCATTATATGAATCTTTCAGCATTGTTCCAAAGTGTCATTGGTTTTTATTTTTCAAAAAAAAATATGCCAAAACATTCTTGAGGGTCCCTGAAAGCCCAGCTAACATTGGCCTCATGTTTCATCAAAATTGTCTATCAAAGAGAATTTCTTTGAAGATAAAACTGTCAAATTGATTTTATGAGGAGCTGACACTTGCTAGGAAGAGTTTCTGGGGAAGCCACAGTTGTCAGATACATTTTCTGGCAAGCCCAAATTTGACAGATGCTGTTGCCGTGGAAAAGACTCGCTGTTGAGAGAAGCAGTTTCAGTTTAACTTCTTTTGCCCAGTTACCATGAATAGCCATGCCTGTGTTTGAAAGCGCCATTCACTGTGTATTTCTCATGTGGGGGAGACAAGATGGCAAGAAAAGCTCTATCTCATGAAGAGTGCCTGAGAATTTTCACAGAGGAAACCGAAGATTCTGACACCATGCAGTTTGGAAGTGATGACTCTGAATGGGATTCTGCTGCATGGTGGTGGTGTGGAAGATGAAATCACTGAGGAAAGTGACTCCAGTGGTACTGCTGTGCAGAAAAGTCAGAATGTTCCTGCTGACTTTTACCTGTCCAAGAAAAAAGCTCAAAAACAGAAAAGAGCACAAATGCCAGAAAAACCTACAGCCAGAAGCATCCTCACCCTTGCTCCAGGATTGATGAAGTACTCTATACAGTGTGCCAGGGACACTCTATTATGCTTGCAGCTTTTCTTGCTTCAGGCTATGCTAAATCTCATTCTCCAATTCTGTAGCAAGTATGGAGTTGAGTTGTTTGGGAGTACTTGGCAGCCAGTACTTGAGGCATAACTTTGTGCCCACTTGGGATGGCATATATTATAGGTCTAGCACAGAAACATTAAAGGAGCTGTGGTCAAATGACCATGAAGACTCAATGACCATTCAAAGCCACCATGTCACTCCATATATTTCAATGAAGACATTAAATCATGATTTGAGTAATTCAGAAATTCAGCCAGAGGTTATAGGCCTATTACAGGAATGGGTGGTTGAGGTTCTATGGCCCGCATTGCACAGGAAGTCAGACTAGATTATCATAATGATTCATTCTGACCTTAAAGTCTATGAGTCTATTGATTACAAACCATAACGAAAGGTCCTGCACTTTAGCAACAGAGAGGCATGCAGAAGCCAAAACGAGACTACCAAGCTTACTCCTATTTCAGAGATATGGGCTTTATTTGCTGGTACTCTGCCTAAGTGTTTGATTCCCGATGAGAGCATCACCACTGATGAACAGCTGGTGGCTTTCTGTGGTCACTGTCCTTTCAGGTAATATATGCCTTCAAAACCAGTCAGGTAGGGCATTAAATTCTGCCTATGCTGTGATTCTACAACTTCTTCTGTTTTAAGGGCTAGTCTACACTACAGGAGGGTGAACGATCTAAGTTATGCAACTTCAGCTACTTGAATAACATAGCTGATCTCGACATACTTAGATCTACTTACTGTGGGGTCTTCACGGCAGTGTGTCAATGGGAAAAGTTCTCCTGTTGATTCCCCTTGCTCTTCTCGCTGAGGTGGAGTACCAGAATTGATGGTAGAGAGATTGGTGGTTGATTTATCGCACCTATATTAGACACGATAAATCGACCCCGGTTGGATCTATCGCTGCCTGTCTATCTGGCTGGTAGTGTAGACAAGCCTTAAATGCTGACATATACAATGACCGAGAGGGGAATGCAGCAGCAACAGGAAGTTTGACAAGAAATGTGGTTAAATTAATACAAGTTTTAGAAGGGACAATTTATTCACCACTGTTGGACTTGCAAGGTACTTGCTGACGAAAAAATTACTTTGGTTCGCACAATAAGAATGAATAAATCTGAAATTTCTGCTCAGTTCCTTCCCAACCAGCAAAGATCAGGCCACTGCACTTTGCTTGGTGTCCAAGAATATATGACCTTTTTGAGTTATGTAGCCAAAAAGGGCAAAGTGGGAATAATACCATAATATCTGAACTCATATATTTCCATATCTGGGGCTGAAGAAAACCAGAGATTAGATTTTATAACAAAACAAAAAAAGATATGGACACTTGTGACCAGATGGTATCCTCAAAAACCACAAAACAGAAGGACAAATGATGTCCCAAATTGTGTTTTTTGCAAAATTTTGGACAATGCATATCTGATTGCATATATTGATTGGATTTTGTTGACTCACTCGTGGTATAATAAATCTTTGAATAAGAGATGGATGTTTCTCAGGGACATAGGTACAGAAATGATGAAACCAAAGGTTCAGGAAAGAAACATTGTTGTCTTACCTCAGGCTTCAAGGGAAGCAGCATCTAGTGTGCCTGATTCTGACACAGAGCCTAAGAAACTGGGAAGCTGTTAAATCTGTGGCAGAGAATGAGCCATAAAAACACATCAAAAATGTGGCAATGTATAAAAACTTTGTATGTTCAAAACATGTCACCCATTTGCTCTATTTGTTCAAAGTAGTGGCCATTTACTGCCACTTTTATGTTGTTGCCGTTGCTATCTATTTTCAGTGTCTAAATATGAGGTCAGTTTGACTTTTTAATGTATAGCTTTCTTAAAGTGTGCTTGATTGTTGGATCAGCAAGATCACATCACCAGTAATGTGCAGTAAACTTTTGCATCAAGGAAAGTTTTAATTTGTTCATAGTTTTATAGTTCATTGGTTTCAATAAAGTCAATTTTAAATGCATCTCCATGTGTTTTCCCCCAAATTTTGACATGGTAGGGGTACCCAGCATCCCAATAAGGAAATAGTTGGGTGATTTTTAGCCCATGTATTGCACCAAAGGAAAAATGGTCACATAAGAGAAACTATGTCTTTGATTTGTTTGGCTTTTTGAAAGAGAATATTTGCAATATGTGCTGAGATGGGCAGTCAGTGAATTGACAACACACACTTGATTTGCTTCAACCATACTTAAACAAGTATGTAAAGGGTTAGAACACATAACCCACTTATCCCGTAGAATCCCAATATTGAATGAAACCCAATTAGTGACAATCTATGACTCCCTCTTCAGTTCAAATTATGGGACTCAGGCAATTGCCAAAATTCTTCCAAACACCCCCACTGCATATGATGGTCCAGACAAAGGGTATCTAACTCTTGTACAATACAACAAGGCCAACATCACCATCCTAATAATTCTTGGCCCTGGACTTCTGCTTGGGATCAGTAAATAGCTTTATGAGCCCAGCTGTCATAAGATGCTCCCCAAAGCGCTCATTTGATACTTGGCCTTGCGCTCCGGTCTCTGCTGCTGGCAGCAGGATCTGTGGACAGGGGCCGGCTCCAGGAAGCATCACTGGCTGACTTCAACAGAGTGGCAAGGGAATGGCAGGGAGCAGGTCAGAGCTGTGTCATCCACCTTGTCTGGGGCGTGCCTAGCCATGCAAAGGTGGCCTGGCTTGGGAAGCAGGACAGGGAGGCTGCTGGGCAGCCAGTAAGCACCACAGCTACTATAGTGCAGAGAGCCAGGGGCCCAAGTGGGCCAGGTGGCTTCCATCAGCTTGAAAACCTCTGTGCTAAATGAATGATAGAAATTGAGGGGGGGAGGATGTGCCCCCCCCCCATGCATTACCTCTGTGGGATGCAAATATGCCTCAGGCACTAAAATGTCTAGCTATGTCTCCGAACTCAGACAAACAATTATTTCAGCAAGTTAGCTATATAGCTTATGCTCCAATACGTCTGTTAGTCTATAAGGTGCCACAGGACTCTTTGTCGCTTTTTACTGATCCAGACTAACACGGCTACCCCTCTGATACTTAACCCCTCTTTGTTATTGCTGCAGGTTTCTGTGTATTTGTGAGGGGGATGCATATCAAAAATGATTTCTGTCAAAAGCCACTAAAATGTTTGCCATTTAACAAAAAAGCATCTTGCAAGTTAAAGGATGAGCACTAATGGGATTGAGGTCAGTGAGGCTATTTTATCTTTTTCTGTAAGAGTCAGGAGCTATTTTTACATATGTAGTTCTAAGATGCTCCACCCTTGGGAGTATGCTGCTCTTTCCTGCATAGTCCATCTCATACTCAATACCTCCGAAGATGTATTAGGGAAAATCTTTCCTTTGTGTATGCCCAATACGAGTGTCTATATTGCATGGAATCTATCCCAAACAGAGCACTACTGAGAATCTTCTTTTTGTTTAGCTAAAATAGTGGGTATAGAGTCTCAACAGGTGGCATCTAAAATTAGCAATGACTGCTTCACAAGGACAGTAAATAAAGAACATCTAACTTGAAAGCACTCTAACGGGAGAGTCACAGTAACAAAACATCATACAAAGTACACAAAATATTGTAATTATTTTCAGATTTGCACAGTTCCATGATTCCTTCTTCTGCCTCACCGCCACCCCACACACAGTATCTGGATTCAATAATGCAATGCAAATCAGGAATTTCAGCAGTCCCATCTCTGCCAATGACTGGCTTTAATTATACCGGGCGTTTTACATATATTATTTAGTTATGTTTTCTGATATCTCTCTGAGGCAAATAAATAGCACTGTTTCCATTTTGCAGAAAGGTAAACAGACTGGGGCTTCTTGATGTTAAGACTTGCCCAGGATTATACAACAACTAAGTATTCAAACCAGGATTAGAAACTTTTTTTTTACTCGCAGCCCCATGCACACTGCCTGGACCACAATGTTTCCTTGTCAAGTCACTTACCTTCCCTGACTCAGTTCCTTTTCTGTAAACTATGAGATAAATAACTACTTACCTTCCACAGAGAGGTGCACATTCTATGGCCCTCTAGCTTAATAAAAATGCAGTGCTTGATTTACTGCCATGTTGACCTGGACTGGGTATGAGAAAGCCACTTCACAACACACATGCTGCCTCACTGTCACACAGCTGACACAATACATGTGAGTACACCCATGAGACCACCTCTGGGGAAAGAAACATGGTCAGGCAAAATGAAATGAGAAATATTATTTATTTTTTTCAAGCGCCGAAAAGTGTACTAGACACCTCCCAACCAAAAGTAAAGACAGATCCTCTCAAAGATCTGACAGTCTAACTGTGATGTGAAGCAAATGAGGATGGTAAACAGGCAAAAAATAAGAGGGTGAAAGGGATGGAAAGAGGAAAGAGGAGGGTTTAAATAATATCACAGTTATTACTAAGTCACATAAACCTTTTGGTGGTTTCGTCAATTGAATTTTTTTTTAGGCAGGATTAGAATGATGTAAGAGAAGTGGCCTGACAAAGAAGGCTGGGGAAAGTGGGGAAAACACTGCTGCAGGACCCCCCAGCTTGATGAAACAAGGCTCATGTACTGTTTCCAAAAGTCAGATACTGAGGCCAACCTTTCTCAGTGCTCTGTATCTAGTCACCTCATGTTCAAAGTTGTGGTATTTTTCATTCTCTGCCTAGCATAAAATTCATGAAGGTAATAACCTGAGACTTAGGTGCTTAGGTGTAAGTTTTAGCTCCACTATAATCCTGAACTCACTGGGTTCCTAAGTTTTGAAGGACAAAAGTTCCCTGGGCACCTACTTTTCTGCCTCTGAAAAAAATGTACTGCTGCCTTACTTTATATGGCTGGATGCCTATCTCCCTCCTAAACTCCAGAGCAAATCCCAAACCAGGGAAACTAGGAGCCTGAATGTCTATCTCCCATGTGGCTCCAGATCACTACCCATGCTGCCTACCAGATCAGGTTCCATTCAAAATCTTGGAGGATGAGGGGTGCTCACCTAATAACTTTTAGCCCCATGGTTAGAACCCTCACTTGAGATGTGAAGACCCAGCTTCAATTCTGCCCCCTAATGGAGGGGGAGAAGAAATTTGAATAGAGGTCTTTCGCCTTTCAAAGGTAATCTCTAACCACTGAGCTTGGGCTATTCTGCTGCTATGGGCTATGCTGCTATTCAGTCTCTCCACTGTGGCTAATAATGAAAGAGCAATTGGAGCAGGGGGAGTGGACCCAGGGTCTCCTACCTCTCAGGTGCGGCCATAACCACTGTACTACAAAGTCTTTATCCCACTTGCTGCCTTGGTCTCTGGTCCAGTGACTGTTTCACTGTGGATAAATCATTAAATAGTCACTTTTAAATGCCACTTTTCTATATAAGGTTTTTGTGTGTTTAACTTGGAAAAAAAGTAGAAAAACGAGGGAAAATATTTCTCCCATTTTCTCTGCAATGGGGTGGGGCAGACAGCAAAAATAAAAGGTTATTTTTTATTTACTTTTTATTTATTTTAAGAAAAAGAAAGGGAAACAATATTCCAAGCAGAAAACCTCAATCCAATAAATAAACAAATAAATAAAAATCAAAACTGAGATGCAGTGGGTTCCATTTGTTTTTAAAATTTTCATCAAATCTGAAAAGTTTTGAACACTTTTATTTTTTTTTCATTTGATCATTAATATGATTTCAAATATTGTTTAGTTAGAAAAGGCTTTTGCTGTTGAAAAAATCTTCTATGGAAAGTTTTTGATCAGCTCTGTCCTACTCAAAAAGCCTATGGGCACTCACTGAAAATATTCTGCCACACACCCTCTATCAAGAAGTTTTGATATCAAGATATCTTAATAAAAGATCTCAGTACCTTGAAAACAATGCATTATCATCACATGTGTCTGGGATTTTACAAAAACAATGAAAATGTTATAGGTGACACTTAAAGCCTTTTTTTTTTTATTTTAAATGTGAAACATTTATAACCTTCTTTGGTTTTCATCACCAGCAGAGAACAACAGAGTCCCTACATTCAGCATCACCTCATGACTGCTAAAAGCCTTAGCAAAGATTATTATTGTTTAATTACATGTATTGGGTTATTCAGTCTTCTTCATTCTAACACTGACAGCAAATAATTTGGAAAGTCTGACCCTTGTTATAGTCCAGGATGTTATTTTAACCTGGGCTTGACAAATCAATCACAGATCTGAGAAAAAGGGTTAGAGTAACTGGATTTCTAATAATAGTGTAATTACCTCTCCTGCTATATACAGATAATAACAGTACAACCTATTTACCAGGTATATAGCACATAGTATAAGGAGACGCAAAATGATTATGGCTTTTAGTTGAGGGGAGATCCTAGATATCTTTAGTATGTGTTATGTTTAGTATGTGTTTTCCAATGTCGAGGTTGCAAAGGGTCTATTAGTAGTGTTATGCTTCCAGTTTATTGCTAGTTGGGGTGCATATGTTGATTAATGTCTGAAAGGCATTTAAAGGAGCACTCTATTTTGTATTTCATAGATATTAAGACCAGAACCAACCATTATGATCATCTAATCTGGTTTGTATACCACAGGCCAAAGATCCTCACCCAGTAATCTCTAAATCAAGCCCATAACTTTTGTTTGGGCTATAGTATGTTTTTTAGAAAGCTATCCACTGCAGTGAATCCAAGAATTCATGATTCTCACTGTTTAAATTTTGCTTCTTATTTCTAATCTGAATTTGTCTAGCTTCAGCTTCCAAACCATTGGATCTTATCATGGCTTTTTCTGCTAGATCAGGGGTCGGCAACCTCTTGCATGTGGCTCACCAGGGTAAGCACCCTGGCAGGCCAGGCCAGTTTGTTTACCTGTCACGTTGGCAAGTTCAGCCGATCATGGCTCCCACTGGCTGCGGTTCAGCATCCCAGGCCAATGAGGGTGGCAGGAAGCCATGGCCAGCACGTCCCTCACCCCCGCTGCTTCCCGCCACCCCCATTGGCCTAGGACGGCGAACTGTAGCCTGTGGGAGCCACGGTTCACTGAACCTGCTGATGTGGCAGGTAAACAAACTGGCCCGGCCCGCCAGGGTGCTTACCCTAGTGAACCGCATGCCAGAGATCGCCGACCCTTGTGCTAGATTATAGCTCTGTCTACTGTTGGAAATCTCTCCCCTATATAAGCATTTACAGACCATGATCAAAACACCGCTCAACTTTCTCTTGAGTAAACCAAATCGACTCAATTTCTTTAGACTCTCAATATAAAACAGATATTCCAGCTCTCAATTATCCTGGTAGCTGTTATCTGAACTCTTTCCACTTTTTCAGCATGTTTTTTTTAAATATTACACTAATGGTCTTACAAATGCCTTATACTGAACATCGCTCCTATTCCTAATTGATATTCCCCTACTTCTACATCCAACAATTGTTTTAACCCTTTTAGCTATAGCACCGAAAGGAGAATTCACATTTAACTGAGTATCTACCACGGTTCTCAAGTCCTTTTCAGACATACCACATTCTAGGATATGGCCCATGGCTTCTAAATGTGAGATACATTCTGTGTGAGATACATTCTTACATTTGACTGTATTAAAACACAAGTTGTTCAATTGAATCCACTTTACCAAACAATCTAGGCTAGTCTTTATAACTGACCTGTCCCCATTATTATTTACCCCTCCACTAATTCTGAGTCATCTACAGATTTTACCAATAATGTAATGTGTATTTAAGAATTAGCAGAGAGTGCCAAATCAGGCAATACCGATATATTTTTAATGAATGTATGTATAAGTCTAAAATATATCCTTTGTACTTGGAAATGAAATTATTTTACCACATATATGAAATTATTTTGCTGTTTTGTCAAAGAAAACAAACCCTTCTTGACCAGCACATAATATATGTTCTGACTCTTTATTTTGTCTCCAATTTTACCTGCATATTATCTGCTGATTCTAGATTTAACAAATTGAATGTCATGTCCCTGATAAGAAAAATGAATATAATTTAGTTTTCTCAAACAAAAATATGCATTACAATTTGAGAGAATCCATGTTTGATGACATAGAATTCCAGCATATATTATGACCCTGTTTAAAATTCGATGAGTTTTAGATTTATTGTGAAGACAGAGAAACTTCTTCATATTAGGGTCCAAGCTGTATAAAGATAACACTTTGGAAAATCCTTGGCATATTGACTTCACTGTGGGTCCATCCACATGATTCCCTTAATAGGATCGGAGATAGGGTAGTGGTAGGCAACCTGTGGCCCGGGGCTGCATGTGGCCCATCAAGGTAATCCTCTGGTGGCCCACCAGACTGTTTTTTCACATTTGCACTGCCACACCACTTCCCGCAGCTCCTATTGGCCGGGAACAGTGAACCACGGCCACTGGGAGCTGCAGGTGGCCATGCAAATGTAAACAAATGGTCTTGTGGCCTGTCAGCGGATTACCCTGACAGGCCGCAGGTTGCCCACCACTGGAATAGGGTTTCAAACAGCTACCTTTATGAAATCATGAAATCCTTCACAATTCGTATTTCAAAATAAAATACATGGAGGGGTCTGACTTAATCATATCCAACAAGAGCACATGGATAATATATGTTCCTGCAACTACTTTGCATCACCATAGCAGTACAAAGTAGTTGGAGTTTCCTGATGAATTTGATAGTAAAAGTATAATAAATAATTAAAATCAATATAAAATAGATTGTTCTGTATATTAAAAGGTGGTGAAAAGACAATATTAATAATCAAATGTATAAACTCCACCAAAGTAGCAAAAGCTTTTGTACAAATTAAAAAGCTACCTATTTTCCCATTTATTTATTCATTTAATATGCAAACAGGGAAAGGTCCACAGAGAGTATAATCTTATTTAGGAAGAGATCATTTTACATAACACAGCACATACACACACACACAAGCTGTACAATCACAATTACTTGGCGTATATATTTTCAACATACTATATTACCCCAGGATCCTATTAAAGTCAGAGCAAATGAAAGCCAATGAGAATTTTAATTAAACTAACTTTTCTGATTGAAATGAAGGGAAATGAAGATACACAACCCTTGGTATTTAATTTCTAGAGGGAAAAAAAGAGATTGTTTGGAATTTGATGGGCCAGATTCTCAGATAGCATAAACCAAAGTCATCCCATTTATATAACTGAGTGTGATACCGAAATCATTACTGTGGCAAAACTTTAATTGATTTCCAAAGGATTTTTACCTGAAAAAAGGCAGTAGACAGGGTTCAGTGTTGCTAGAAGAAAATGGCTGCTTATGTTACCAGCTACCCTGGATCTTATACAAATAAAGAAATGTAAGCACTAAGAATGACAGGTGAAGAAAACTGAACACTATCCTAGTTGCAACTACTTCTAAAAATAAGAATAAAGGGTTTGATTCTTTTTTAAACTGAGGCCCCTTTCTAATGGCATAGTAGTGTGAAGTGGCCTTAGCTTCATAAACATCAGACCCAATGATTAGGCCTGATTCTCCACTGCCTTCCACCATTTGTTTTCACTTATGCCTGTGAAAACTGAGTGCAAAGCAGATTCAAAATACTTGCCAAGAATGCCAGTTGTCATATATAATTGTAAGCCTTCTGGCCTGAGCCCTAGAAAACAGGAAGCTCATTGTTGACACTCAATGGTGAATAGAAAGAGGGGCAGCTCAGAGCTGCTTGAGAACTCCAGATGGGCAGGGTATCCACAGTGGAGCAAGCTCTCTGCTGGTTTCTAGTTTTGTGCTAGGGGAATTCACTGACTGGGCCAGGCCTTGTTTACGTTTCAGGCATGCAACTATTTGGTTAAAATACAGTTAAGTTTTGAGTTTGGGGTAATAAAATGTTACTGTCCCTGTTGGAAAATTAAAGGACAAAAGAACTGCACCAAATGTGCCTGCAGTGAGGGAGTCTACATTCCAGGATGTTGGGTAGGGAAGCCTGAATCATCCATAAAAAAAAGAAAGAGGCTGGTACTGCTCTCTGGTAGTCAAGACTCTTTAGAGTCTGATATGCCTCTGAATCCTCTTGATAGAGCTATGCTGAGGTAGCTATAAAACATTAGATGTTGCACAATTGAGAGTAGCCTACCTGACTGTGGTCAGGCAGGACTAGTGGTTGAAATGAGAGTTCAGTTTAACAATCCAGAGTCCAGGGTGGGAAGAGTCCAGGAATTAGCCAGTGGTCAGTACCAAGGGGACAGAAAACAAATGCCAGAGGGTCAACCAGAGTCATAAGACAGTGGCAGAGCCAGGGATCTGAGTGGAAGTGAGCTGGATCAAGAACATACTCAGCTACAGGTGTGTCACGTATTGAGAAGCCACTAAGCTGTGATATGGCCTAGGCATGTAAGCAGGGCTGCTAAACCAGCAACCAGTCAGGGGCTGTGATTACTCCATCAGTTCCAAGGCAGTGCTGTTGGACTCACTTTTTGCCTAGCAGTGGTTAGTCAGGGAGCAGCCAGCAGCTGGTACTGAGTGCCCTTGGTACTGAGGCAAGAGTGATTTGGGGGTGAACACTGAGGTGGCTTGGGCTGAAGCTGTGGAACACAGCAACCTACCTGAGGGACTTGGGAGTGGACTTCTCTACCCAGAAACAAATTTGAAATCACCTCAACTGAGTCGAGTAGTACAGCCCACAGAGCAGCTCTGGTAGCATTCCCCTAGGGACTGAAGTCTGATCTACTAGAATTCTTGGACTCCACCAACCAAGGACACCAAACAGAGTGGGAAGGAGGCACTCACAACTGCCAGAGGAAGGTGGAGGTCAATACCATTGTTAAGACACCCTGGTGGGGGCAGGGGAGTCTCTCCTAATATACTATTAAATGCTGACTTTCTCAAGTTAATTCTTTTCTTCTTCCCCTCTAACAAAGGTCTATTTGTTTTAAACTCTTGGACTTGAGGCTTGTGAGTGGAGAAGTATTGCCAATCCAGGGTGCCCAGAATGGTATGCATAGTTTTCCAGGTATTTGGGTGGGGGCAAAAAATTGGGGGAAATTTTCAAAAGCACCAAAAAAATTTGGAGTACCAGAGCATTAAAAACCTCCAGAGCACAGTGGTGGAAGATTAATAATTTTGTGCCCCTAAATCCACTAGGCACTTTAAAAAACCTGCCCCTGGTTTCAGTATTTGCAGTACTCTCAATAGTAAGGGTATATTGCAAACACTGAAGGTAGGTCTACACTAAAGCCTAAGTCGATATAACTTACATCACTCAGGGGTGTGAAAAAGCCCACCACCCAAATGACACATGTTTTGCACTGTCCACACTGGTGCTATATTGGTGGGAGAAAGTATTATCACGTATAATAGCTTTTTTCCAGCCATCTGTTTTGGATGCAAAACTCTATTCATGTACTTGTGAGGCTAGGAGGTTGTTCAAGGACCAGATATATTCACTGTAAGGCGCCTGGTTGTTTGTACTATAGTTCTGTCGTGACAGTGGTTCCATTTAGGATTATAATGTCCTGATCACCTTTGTTTTTGTAAGAATATCTTTTCTTCTCAGGCATTGCATTGACTCTTCTGTTGAAAAATCATTCCCCATTTAAAAGTAACTACTATGTGTTTAGTAAAGACATTGAACTTAAATTTCTGGGGTAGGAATGTAGAGATATCTAGGTCATTTTATGAGCAGTGAAGAGGCATTGGACTTTACCTTTAGCATTGTTACATTGGACTAATAAGACCAATGAATCTACAAATGGCTGTGGTTCACTGTTCCCGGCCAATGGGGGCTGTGGGAAGCGGCGTCCAGCACATCCCTCAGCCCGTGCCACTTCCTGCAGCCCCCATTGGCGTGGAACTGCAAACCATGGCCAATAGGAGCTGTGATTGGCTGAATATGTGGACGCTGCAGGTAAACAAACCGTCCTGGCCCGCCAGTGGATTTTCCTGATGGTCCGCATGCCAAAGGTTGCCGATCCCTGGGATATTCTAATGTGGAATTTTGTCAGTCTCTCCTTTTGAAGCTGTTGCACTGTGGATAAATAATTGAATAATGAAATATCAAGTGAGTGGTAATTGATCTTTAGCCCAGTGGTTAGAGCACTCATTTGAGTGATGGCAGATTCCTCCCTGCTCCACACAGAGGGAGAACTTGAACCAGGTGTCTCTCACATCCCATCTGAGTATCCTGGGCACTGGGCTAAAGGTTAGTAGAGAAGATGGTTGGCCTCCTTTCTTCCACTCCTGCACCCAATTTGTGAGACATTAAGTGGCCTATGAGCATGCCTCCCAATTGGGCCTCACAGGTGAGTTAGGTGGAGGAAAGCCTAGCTTCCTCTGGCTTGTGGATTGCAAGTAGAGAAAGGCATCTCCCTACTCCAGATGTAGGCATCTATGCATGAAAGTAGCATGCTTAGCATGTGCCACTCCTGTCAGCAGTATCTCCTATTGGCTATCTTAGGCAGATCCACATTAGTATGATGTGTTTTGTGGATCACATCCTAAGGCATCTCTTTCTCCCTGCTCATTGTACAGGGTCCCTATATACCTGACTCAGCCTTTGTGGATCTCTGTGTTCTTCCTGTGATGTAGGTGCTTCAGAGTTAGGTACTGAAATATTCAATGTCATAACACATAAGGCCAGTTTGTCTTTCTGTGATAAGTAGGATTTCAAGAATCAGGGCTTGATAAGTGTGATCACCAAGTAATGTTGACTGTCAGGCCAGTACTGAATAAAAGCTTTTCAATATGTGACCTGAAAAATTCTACACCCCCTATTAGGTTGAGTAGCACATACTCGCCTGAATAGTGCCATTGAATGAATAATGATTTGTATTAAAAAATCATGATCTTCAGCAGTGCACTATGATGAAATGCCTCTATTATCTATTTTTATATTTGTCATGTTATTGCCTTTTCATATCTAAGATCAGACTCAATAGCTTAAACTTTCTGAAAGATGTTGGGCAAACCCACTGTGAACATATGAACTGAGATAACTTTAAGCTATGAAGACTTTTCTTTTACAGCCAAATTAGAATGATTGATTCTGTTTCCAAAACCCATTTTAAGTAGTTATTCTATTGGTCTGAGGGAATATTGCATTTGAGTTTTAATTTTAGAAATGGTAATCTTCTTGCCGACCTCAAAACTTCTCAGTACAACAAAGGGGGAAATCAAGTTAAGTAAACACATGCACAGTGCTAACCTTGCCAATTATATAGGTTGATAAGTGTGGAAAATAAGGACACAGACGTAAAAGGCATGTAAAAATGTCACCTTTTATGGAGCACCTCCTGAAACAACTGAAGCTAGAAGCTAATTTCACTATACAGTCTGCACTGGAAATTATACACCACCTCGAAAAAAATATATAATAAGTGAGTCTTCAGTTTTGAGACCATGGATGACAGAGTTGCAGTGATCCTGGCTATATGTGCAGAGATCTGGGGCGTGAGGGGAGGTTATAAAACTCTAAATGGTTAAAGACAATGTCATCCAGTGTATATGGCCACAAAGCAGTTTGCAAAGTAAAAGAACATCAAATAGGGCCTGCGCTGTAAGTTGCTGATAAAAATTGGGACCAAAATTATCTAGGACTTTCTCATTGATCTAAAGAGTTGCATCTTTCAGCTGATAAAGAAATCTGATTTTAAATAAGTACAATTAAGCCAGAAATGAAGTTTTTATTTACTTTATGTTTTGTCTCACTTGGACCAATTTTTTTTAAAGTCAGTTTTTATCAAACTAGTTTAGACAGCGTATATGATTATCCTTTTAAGACATATTTCTAGATAAGGATGACCAAACCCAGTTTGAATTCACGTATACCCATGATTGACACTCCAGTCTCATTGCATCTCCTTTTACAATAATATCTCCTCCCGAAGCAGCACAGTTTGATATAGAGGATTTTTAACACAATACTGAGGGCTGATTTTCTGATGAGTCTTTCATATCCCTGTCAAATCAGAGATCATCACTCTGTTGCCTTTCATAGAACAATATAGCAACCTCAACCTTTTAGACCAAACAAGAGTGGAAAGAACACAAGTTAGGACCCCTCAGTATTTCTCCTTAAATTTCTCCTTAACAGGATACACTGGCAATCTTTAAAAACCTGTCAGTTGCTTTAAATAATGAATTAAAGTTAAATCAATATTTGCATGATTCTAGATATTCTGTATGCTATGGGAAGAATAATAATTTTTTAAATAAAATAATCATTTCAAATCTTGTTGGAAATCATAACATCAATTACATTTCTTTTTGTTTGCTTGTTCCTTTTTATAATCTAACCGGGTCAGCTGCCTCAGCATACAATTTTTCAAAATTCTGCCCCTGGACTGGCCTCACAATGTATATGCCCAGAGTCAGAAAAAAGTAATTTCACAAGAAAAATATGCAGCTGTTCACACAGATAAAGTACATATATACAAGCAGGTGATATTTACATACAATTATCTATTATGAATTAGATACCAACTTTGTGCATGGTGTTACCTGTTTACGTTTATATTTTTTTCCATGCACATTTTGCTACATGATTTTGAAAACTTTGCCAAAAAAGTTCAGCAAAATAACTTTGCAAACATCAGCAGAAAGTATATTTTTGGAAGAACAGGATGCAGAGCACAGTATTGATTGAAACTGAATGGGAGAGGAAGGACACAGGGAAATGTAAAGTGTTCAAAAGAAAATGAACAAGGGTTATGTGTGTCATTTTGTTATGAATATATGATAGGTAAAAAAACAGCAACAAAAACGTGAATATGGAAGGAAGTGACAAAAGTAATCAAGAATAAGAAAGAGGCAGATGCAATGTATTAAATGTCAGGGACAAAGAAGGACTAGAATGATTATAGAACAAAGTACAAGAAAGAACAGAAAGAACAGAAAAGAATACACAAAGAAAGACAGGGAGTTTGAACAAGAGGCTAAGATATATAATAAAAATATTTCACATATGAAAAGAAAAAAGAGGTCATTGAGACTGTACAGCATGTAAGAGATAGCAAATTCATTTAGTTTGTTCATTTAAAATCCTTGAGGTGCAACCAATCTGTGAGTGAGCTACTGTAGGATGTGTGTGGTCATTTTCAGGCCAAAATTACATACTTCAAGAATTTTTTTTTACACATTCTTCCACCCTAGGTTCACTACAATAGCTTGTTTCCCAAAACAGTATTTACTGTGACTGATTCAAAAGTCAGAAAGTACCATTGTGATCATCTAGTCTGACCTCCTTTATAACACAGGCCATAGAACTTCCTCAAAATAATTCCTAGAGCATATCTTTTCGAAAAACATCCAGCCTTGATAGCCTACTATGAACATGAAACAGAATTAAAAATGAATGGAATTGTTCCATTCAGTGTTCTTAGCTCTGTCTACCATGTGAGGTCATCCCAATTTCCATTCTTCCTATAGTCTAACCCAGGAAAGCATTTAAACACATTCTTATGTCCATCCCTTCTCAGGAAAACATTTAAAGATGTATTTAAAATTAAGCATGTGCTTAAAATTCATGGATTCTTTGGGAAAAGTGTACATACAAGCAGATAGTGGACTGAAACTTCAGTGAAAATTTGGTATTCCAAGGCCAACTTTGAATGAAATCAAGTTTGAAACTTCTAACTTTATAGATTAGCTCAGAGAAAAGAATAAGTTGTAAATTCTCTTAGACCATTAAGATCCATATGTAAAATAGAACAGATTTTGTTTAATATACTTGGTGCTATGGGGTCACCAACTCTTATTTATTTGCTAATGGCCTGATCTCAAAAGGAGTGTTTACATTGACTTCAGTGGGCTATTCACCAGCAGGGCTGGCTCCAGGGGTTTGGCCGCCCCAAGCAGCCAAAAAAAAAAAAAGCCACTATTGCGATCTGTGGCAATTCAGCAGGAGGTCCTTCTCTCCGAGTGGGAGTGAGGGACCCTCCACTGAATTGCCGCTGAATACGTGAAAGTGCCGCCCCACTCTGGAGTTGCTTCCCCAAGCACCTGCTTGATAAGCTGGTGCCTGGAGCCGGCCCAGTTCACCAGACCCTAAATGGGGAAACACGTTATTAAACAATTAAGATGTCTTGTTGATAATATTTATAGATTTAGGACAAAATCTGGGTTCTGCTTAAGTTAATGGCAAATGACTGACTTCATTAGCACCAGGATTACACTCTCCCTCTCTCTCTCTCTCTCTCTCTCTCACACACACACACACACAAAAATATATAAATACAGATTTTATAGGTGGGGCAAGTAGTGCCACCTTTTGTTCAGCTTCCCCCTATTTCCCAAGATAAGATCCTGCTTGTAGTTGCTTATAATGCAGCCAAACTTTTTAACTGATTGGGCAGAACTTTTCCAGGTTAGGTGTGTGCTTCAAGCAGATTTTTAAAAATAGATTTATTTTTTTTTCAGCCAAACAAGTTCAGCCTCTTCGGAGAAAAAGATTAGGGGAAAATACGTTGTTTTGTCCCACGTTAAAAAATTCTGTGTGACCTTTTCGTTGAAACGCTGTAGTGCCCTTGTGCATTGGAGGCAGGTTTCCTGTGGAAAAATTAGCATTTGTTAATATAATTGACAACTGTATCATAATATGCACCAAAAGGCTGAATTAAGGTAACGTTGACATTTCCAAACTTTTGAGTACTTCACACACAAACAAACACACACACATACAGAGTATGATTCTACTTACTATAGTCATGGCCCAAAGAAATGAAACAGTCAAATGCAGCATGTTTATGTCTCCAGTTGGTAATTCATACAGTGATTCACTGAGCCCTGTACATCTGCAGCTCCATTGATTTAAATGATTCTGTTTCCCAGAAACATTTTGGATAAAGAGTTTTGCACTGTACATATATGTCTTTTCTAACTTCATATAGCTATCTAGAAATCCTGTGGGAGGAAAAGAGCGTTCACCAGAGAGAAAGATAGATTGGGGAGGTGGGTGTTTTATTCCTCACCCCCACTAATTCATAAGACTGTCTTTACAGTAAATATGAAATAGTGTAGCAGCATTTATTTTTAAGTGATAACTATAAAGGTAAAGGATGCATAACTTCTTCTCCTAATACGTTGTTGGGTTTTGAAAATGTTTTTTATGGCTTTTTGGATTTGGAAAAAAAATAGTGAAATAAACTAATTAAACAGGTAAGATAGAATTGCTGTTCTGCAGTAAGGAAAGCACAAAATATTCCTCTTCAAACAACAAGTGACATAAATGAATGGTTATTCCATTTTTGGAGTTAAGGAGTGAGCAAAATTTCAATAGAATCAGATTTAGTATGGCGTGGTTATGCTTTATTCTACCACAGGAGATTTATGCTGTGGTATCTGGGCTGCATATAGATCATGTTAAGCAATTTTGTTTCATTTTAGTCCAGGAGAGAACAAAAAAAGACTCTAAGTAAATTGCTTAACATCTTCAATATTGGCAGGGCATTATTCAGTTGTGTGTCATGTTTTATAATTATATTAATAAAAATGTAAAAATATTCATAATTAAGTCAATTATGTCTAATACAGATAACTTATAAAACATAATTTCCATACTCATTCATGTTTTGCAAAGCAGATGTTGCAATAAAGGTAATTAATTTATAATAATTGCATTGCTTCAATTGGTGCCTGTCTACCAGCATGAACTGCATTGTACCATAGCAGTGACTTGCTGCTACTGATCAAGTGACAAATCAAGATAGATTGTGCTGGGCAGATTTAGCTCTATAGTTTGAGTTAAAGATTGTGAACAGGACTGTAGGGACTAAATTTCAAGGCAAACTTCCTCTGTCAGTCCTGTTTTTATTCTTGCAGCCAATTTCACCCCACATGTTGAAAGACACTCATCGCATAGCAACAAATATTGAATTTTCTGCCATTGCACCCTATAAATTACCTGGACCAGCACTTTTCCAGCTAGGGAAATGCACTCACTTGTAGAAGTATGAAGTTTCACTCCAGTTAGTTTACAGTAGCAGGGGCATACAAATGAGCCACAAGGTGGAAAAAGCCAACGACTCTCCAATTTCTCTGTGTTGTCATCTGTGCCCATGAGATGTCCACCATGGTCACCTGTGCCCATACAGAGGATGAATCAATGATCAGTCACTATATACATGGACTAATCCATGTTGCCTTATCTCCCACAAACATGTCCTGTATCTCATAATACACTGATCTTGGTAGCTGCTCCTACAGCACCCAGTAAAAAAAGACACAGTTCTGGGCTACATTATGTGGTTAGGTCAAATTTAACCGCATTAGGTTGATTTTATAAGCAATTAGTCTACACAACCAATCCCGTTTTGTCGATATAGAGGGTTTTTAAAATTGACTTCTATACTCCTCCCCAGTCAGGGGAGTAGCTCTGAAATTGACCTTGCTGGGTCGAATTTGGGATAGTGCATACACAATTTGACGGTATTGGCCTCCAGAAGCTATCCCAGAGTGTTCCAATGTGACCACTCTGGACAGCACTTTCAACTCCGATGCACTAGCCTGGAACACAGGAAAAGTCCCTCAAAATTTTGAATTTCATTTCCTATTTGGTCAGTGTGGCAAGCTTAGCAGCACAAGTGACCATGCAGTCCCAGAATCGCAAATGAGCTCCAGCGTGGACCGAACGGGAGACACTGGATCTCATTACTGTATGGGGAGAAGAATCTGTGCAGGTGGAACTCTGATCAAAAAGAAGAAATGCTAATATACATGCCAAAATTGAACAGGGCATGGTGGAGAGAGGCTACAACAGGGACACACAGCAGTGTTGCGTGAAAGTTAAGGAGCTCAGGCAAGCCTACCAAAAGAAAAAGGAGGAAAATGGTCACTCTGGATCAGAGCACCATACATGTCCCTTCTATGATTAGCTGCATGGCATTATAGGGAGTTACCCTACCACTACCCCACTAGTGGAGGGAGTGGAGTAGAGTGCGTGGAGTCACATGAAACAGGGAGAAAGATTTTTGTGGATGAGGAAGAGGAGGAGAAGGAGGAGGAGAATGCACAGCAGGCAAGTGGAGAATTCATTCTCCCTGGCTGCCAGGACCTTTTCATCAACCTGGAGCCAATACCCTCCCAAGGTGGGTTCCCGGACCCTGAAGCTGGAGAAGGCACTTCTGGTGCATGCACATTTCTAACTATATTACAGAGTTTAAAAGCAATTGAGTTTAATGTTTGATTTGCCCTGAAGTCTTGGGATGCATTCGTGGCCAGTACAGCTACTGGAAAAGTCTGTTAACGTTGTCTGGGAATGGAGTGGGAATCCTCCAGGGACATCTCCATCAAGCTGTCCTGGAGGTACTCTGAAAGCCTTTGCAGAAGGTTTCGGGGGAGGGTTGCCTTATTTCATCCTCTATGATAGGACACTTTACCTCGCCAAGCCAGCAGCAAGTAGTCTGGAATCATTGCAGCACAAAGCATGGCAGAGAATGGTCATGGGTTTTGGTCACATTCAAGCAACATTCAGTCTATATCTTTCTATGTTAGCTTCAGGAGAGTGATATCATTCATGGTCACGTGGTTGAAATAGGGGGATTTTTGTAAGGGAACAGTAAATGGACCTGTTCATGCTGGGCTGTTTGCGTTTGGCTAAAAGGGATCATCCTGCAAATAGCCATGTGGGGTAGGGGGAAGAGGGAAGTTATCATCCCAGATAATAGCCATGCGGTGGGGTAGAGGGAGGGTTGTGCTGCACATCCACCCGAAAACTGCAACCCCTCCTTTTAAATGGCAAACCCAACTGGCATTGCTTGTTATGGGAAAGGACGGCACTGCTGTTGAAACCATTGCCACATGTTATGAAAGCAGAAGAAACCAACCTCGCTTACCGTTTGGCTTACCATGGCTGCCTGGAAAATGAATTCTGTTGCCCAGCCACATGTGATGTGTCACCATACTGGCAGGCGCTCAATATAAAAGGCAAAATGCAACCTTGTACATAAAGCACATGTGCTGTCTGCTGTGAATTGCTTGATTCATGGTGAAAAAGTCTCCCTTTTGATCTCAGAAATAGATCTTCTTAAATTCCACTCTCCCTTTTTATCCCCCCACAAGTGCAAATGTTTCTACGCTCCCTGTATCATCTCCATCCCAGAGATTATCATAGATTAGAAGAAAAAAAATGCACTTGCTATGACGTGTTTTCTGAGCTCATGCAGTCCTCCCTCACTGATAGGGCACAGCTGAATGCATGGAGGCATACAGTGACAGAGACCAGGAAAGCACACAGTGAGCATGATAAGAAGAGGCAGGAGGTGATGTCCAGGCTAATGGGGGAGCCAACGGACATGCCAGACATCTGGTGCAGCTGCAGGAAAAGCAACAAGAGCACAGACCGCCACCGCATCTACTCTATAACCACCTTCCCTCCTCCCCAAGTTCCATATCCTCCTCACCCAGATGCCCAGGAATGCAGCGGGGGAGGCTCTGGGCACTCAGCCACTCCACTCCATAGGATGGCCCGAGCAACAGAAGGCTGTCATTCAAACAGTTTTGATTTGTAGCGTGGCTACAATAAGCAATGTGACCTTGTTCTTTCCTCCTCCCCTACCCCTACTGGGCTACCTTGTTAGTTATCTCACTTTTTTTTTAATTAATAAGGAAGAATGCACGGTTTCAAAACAACGGTGACTTTACTTTCTTTGCCTGCTGTGATCAAAGGGGGGAGGGTGGTTAGCTCACAGGCAATTAAAATCAACATAGGAGGCGGGTTTGCCTCAAGGAGAAACACACACAACTGTCACATCATAGCCTGGCCAGTCATTAAAATTGGTTTCAAAGCCTCTCTGATGTGAAGGCTGGCAACCTGTGCTCTTCTAATTGCCCTGGTGTCTGGCTGCTCAAAATCAGCCACCAGGCAATTTGCCTCAACCTCCCACACCATAATAAATATCTCCCCCCTTACTCTCACAGATATTATGGAGCACACAGCAAGCAGCAATAACAATGGGAATATGAGTTGCACTGAGATCTAACCTAGTTAGCAAACAGCGCCAGCCAATTTTTAAACATTCAAAGGCACATTCTACCACCCTTCTACACTTGCTCAGCCTGTAATTGAACTGCTCCTTACTACTGTCAAGGCTGCCTGTGTATGAATCATAGAATATCAGGGTTGGAAGTGACCTCAGGAGGTCATCTAGTCCAACCCCCTGCTCAAAGCAAGACCAATCCCCAACTAAATCAACCCACCAAGGGCTATGTCAAGCCTGACCTTAAAAACCTCTTAGGAAGGAGATTCCACCACCTCCCTAGATAACCCATTCCAGTGCTTCACCACGCTCCTAGTGAAAAGGTTTTTTTTCCTAATATCCAACCTAAACCTCCCCCACCATAACTTGAGACCATTACTCCTTGTTCTGTTTGTTCTGAATTCATGAGGCATGAGAGCAAGGGGTAGGCTGGGTCTCCAACGATAACTCTTGGCATTTCAACATCTCCAACAGTAATTTTCTGGTGTGGGAAGTAAGTCCCTTCTTTGCAGCTGCTCAAACAGCCCAGAGTTCCTAACAATGCCAGCGTCATGCACCTTTCCCCACCATCCCATGTTGATGTTGGTGAAACGTCCGTTGTGATCCACCACTGCTTGCAGCACCTTTCAGAAGTACCACTTGCAGTTCACGTACTGGTTGGCAAGGTGGTCCGGTACCAAGATAGGGATACATGCTCCATCTATTGCGCCACCACATTTAGGGAATCCCATTGCTGCAAAGCCATCCACCATGACCTGCACATTTCCCAGAGTCACTACCCTTGCTAGCAGTAGGCTAGTGATTGCTACTTGGATCACAGCAGACCCCACAGTAAATTTGCGACTCCAAATTGATTCCCCACTGACCGGTAGCATTCAAGCATTGCAAGCTTCCACAGGGCTATCGCCACATGCTTCTCAACTGTCAGGACAGCGCTTATCTTGGTATTTGTGTGCTTCAGGGCGGGGGAAAGCAACTCACAAAGTTCCAGGAAACTGGCCTTACGCATGCGAAAGTTTTGCAGCCACTGGGAATCATCCCATACCTATGCGGTCCACCAGTCTGTGCTTGTTTGCCTGCATATCCCTTGGTCCGCGCCGCTTCCTGCCACCCTAATTGGCCTGGGATGGCGAACCACGGCCAGTGGGAGCCGTGATCAGCTGAACCTGCCGACACAGCAGGTAAACAAACTGGCCCGGTCCACCAGCGTGCTTGCCTGGCCCACCAGGGTGCTTACCCTGACGAGTCGCGTGCCACAGGTTGCCAATCTCTGATATAGAGAACCAGTTAGTTTTCTGCTAAGCTGAAGCTAAGAACATATCATTCAGAATGTTGTTTTGTAAGAAATAACACAATATGTTTTACAGATTGTGTGTTGCATTATAAAAACTAAGGCACCAGTCAGTCACAAAAACAAACAAACAAACAAACAAATAAACAACATTCTCATGGAAACCCATGCTTCACATGTAGATTTATCAGTTAATCAGCAGCAGCGTTCATACAGAAACCCATAATCTTAAGAGAACAGTGAGACAGAACTATATGTTAGAAATGAAAACCATTGTTTTACATACATTTTCTACTATGTCTATATGAATTAATTGAACACACATGATCTCAGTGAAATATAGTGGCATGATATTATATTTACTCTTGTGGTCCTTTCTCCATCGTAGGCCATACTTCAGTTAGTATAAATCATAAGGTAATGGATTTTGAAAAAAAGGAAACAATGCATTGCCTTTCACATCTCTTGATTATGAAAATCTATTTCATTTTTGGATTATGGGACTTCATCGTCTTTTTCTGGGTATCACGAACTGATAAACATATATTGTTAAATAATGCCTCTGAAAATTGAACCAATTCACTTGTTCCATTTGTTAATCATAGCTGATTTCTGCCAAGCTGAGTAAAGTTTGTCTTGTGTTAAGGTCTGGTATCTATTGAGAACTAAAATAAAGCCACCAAACCCATTTCCTTCGTAGCCCAAGGCCAAATTTGAATCTAAGTCTCCAGAGGCCATAACTCACTGATTCAACTAATCTTAAATGTTAATTTTTTTCTTGGTGATGAATTTGTCTTCATGTTGAAAGACTTTTATTTCGTGCAAACATGTGGTTAATTAGCATATTTTAATGTATGATGTATTGAGATGTTCTGGAAAAACGGGGGGGGGTTGTTTTTCAGTCTGTTTTTTTCTGTCAGCTACATTTCAAAGTATTGTATTCATTATCCTTAGGAAATCAGAACTTTTAACTACCACAGTGTTCTACTGTTAGTCTCCTCAACAGCAAAGCAAGGATAATATACCCCAAGACTCTTTCCTCCCCTCCCTGCTCTGCAGGTAATGAGATAATAAAAACTGAGAACTTGTTCAGCTCTGGATTTCAATATTACTTATAAAATCCAAGCACTGTTTCTTATGGGTCTTCCATAACAGAGGAGAATAAAACTGAACAAAGATATCTTTTGTAAATCAGAATTCACATATTACCATATAATTTCCATAAGTATTGAAAACTCTTTGGATTATTTTAAATACATTTTAAAATAATTTTCTTCCATGACCGTTTTCTTTTTTAAGTCTTTGTAATTTTGAAATTAGTCCCCTTCACTCCCTTTAAGTTACCTTTTTCACTAGTTTAGGTCATAATTATTGGTTTCCTTATGCAGGTTGGGGAGATGTCATTGTTGTGGTAGTTTTGTTCTAGTTTCTTTGTTTTTTGTCTCCCTCCCATCCCCTCCACCTTTATTAGAAGAGAGCACTGAAATGTTTGGTTTGAATATAAGCATATTTATATAGGCTCCAATTTAATGATATGCTGGATGTTAATGTGAATAGCACCATTAATTTCAATAACTTCCTGCATCAAAGTGATAGCACTTAAACATCATGATAATGAATAGAGACGGGGGGAAAAGGTGATGGTGTGTTTTTTTTTTTAATAAAATATTTACATTCCTCCTACAAACACACACACACACACATTTTTCTCTGAAAATATTTTCAGTGAAAATTTTATGACCAAATGTAGAAGTAAATATTTCTGGAAGAAGAAGAAGAAGAAGAAGAAGAATTATTATAACATTGTCTCTCTCATTTTTTTTCATATTTTTACTGAAAAAAATCTTAATAAAAGTTTTCCCACTAGATATAGGATAGTAAAAACTCAAAGATACAACAGTCACTTAAAAAACATATGTTAGCTTTACTTTAGATAAATAAATAATATTGCCTGAGTGCTTGCAGTATTATCTAAACTTTTCTCTATTTAGAATACTGAGTCCAAGGAAAGTTGAAGCGGCTCAGTGCCAAAAAGATCATTCCCTGTGTGCACAGCTAGTGTTGGGGCAGTATGGGGCTGAACCACCCCTAGGGGAAGCACGAGGAGCAACTAGAGCTGCCCAATAGCCAGGACAAGCACATCTGCTGCAACAAGGCTTGACAAGCTGAAGCTTATTCCACTTGTGCCTCAGCCCTCTCCAGTGGACAAAGCAGAAGAGGGATGGTCCATGCCCTCTTCTTCCTGCTTTGTACTGCCCCATTTCTTTACTACCCATCCCTGTAATTGAGGGAGAATTTCTGTGCTCTCTCATGCAGAGGGAATTTCATTTACTTCCATGGGCCTTGGATCAGGCCTCAGTTTGGAAAATCTTGTGTCATCAAAGAATTATCTGTATATATGCATCTAAATTATATGTATCTTAATTATACTAAAATGTATCTCCCCAAAGACCCAGGGTACTAGTAAGTGGTCAACCCTTTTCATTCGCATGTTGACAAGAGCATTGATCTCTGTCTATGGGCTGACTTAAGTGATCGCACAATAGGCTCATGTAATCAGTTGTACTCCACTGCATGTTTTGCTATTAATCGAGGAAAGTTCTAATATCAATATTTATTCTATCCTTTCCCTGTGCTCAATCTTACACTTGTAAAGGACTTTTCTATATTGTTTAATTATAAAACATTGCCAATGAATTAATGTTTACATTGGATGAAAGTAAAGCAAAATCATGCCAGATTTAAAGTGGGAGAACACAATATGTTTATCAATAACTCCTAGGGGAAAACTCATCTTTCGTTTATTTTTTTGCAAATAAATTGGATGCATTACTAACATGTCTTTAAACCCAAGTTTGTATTCCTTTATTGTTTTTATCATGTATTGTAGATGTGTATTTCTAATTTATCTCTTTTGCTGTTCTGTAAAATAACTTCTTGAACAATTCCTATCTATTGAGAGCAGACAAGCCTATGTTTTAAGTCTAAGCCCGGGAACAAAAAGAATTAGCTGATCCTATCTAGTGAATAGGATTCTTCAGAATGAGAAAAACAAAACAAAACTGATAATGCTGTTTTCATAAAAACTCCTGGCAGGGTCAGATTTGAAATTCTGCAGAAAACACTATATATATTTTCTAATGAAGCCAACTAGATTAAATGTATGGAATCTACAATACGTTTTTTCTCTCTAAAATCATAAATCAAATATAGTTTTGAAAATATTTTTAAATACCGTGATTGGAAGATGTACTTTAATTTCCATTGTACAATTTCCTATAATGTAGACTGGACAATGTCCCATCTGATGAAATTGAAAGAGAGAATTTGGAGATTACCGGAGATGATAGTTTTTTAAAGTTTGAAATAACATATAATTTAGATACATACATACATGTACAGGTAATTCTTTGGTGACAGAGGATTTTCCAAATGGAGGCCTGATCCAAGGCCCCATGGAAGTATATGAAATGATTCTCACACTAGTAAGACTTTACAAGGCTATCCTCCATAGGCACTCCCCTATTTTCTCAGTCCCTCTTTCTTCTATATGGAAGTCTTCATAAAGTTAATGTGTCACTGAGATGGGAGAAAAAGACAATTTGTCAGTCTTACAAGTTTTTTGCATACTAATACCTGATTGAAACATGTTTGTTTTGACCATCTATTTCAAGTATTCTACACCAGCAAAGGAAGAAAAAGGAAGCTTGTTTTATGAAGTATTGTATCAAACATTCTGACATATTGCCAGAAAATGAACTTCTCCAAATCGGCAACAATACATGAACTTGGTTCATACCTCATCTATTATATGAATGAGAAGTGAATTAATTTCAGTTTCTTTCAATATCATTCTGTTGGTGCAGAACATTCAGGTTCAATTCCAACATGAAGCAATTTTCCTGATAATATATCAACAAGACCAACTTTACAGTCTTCATCAGATTCATATATATATATTCATTTATATAAAGAGGCCCAAAAGGTCAAATGTGTATGACTAAATTTAGGCATCTAAATCCATATTTATGTATCTAAGTGGGCTGGCTTTCAAGTCAATTGGGTCAAAACCTTTGAAAATAAAGACATATACTTAGATTTCTTAGTGTTAGTCTTTGATTATGTTTCTTCACTATCAGTATTCAAGTTTTAAAAATGTTGTATATGCTAATCTGGTCATCACTTAAAAGTCAACATTTCCCTAGTACTTACTACACAATGTAGTTGAAGAAATACAACAGTTTCCTCCTATACTTATAATGGGAAATAACTATTATATACTTTTCCAAGCGATGGATTTTGGTGGCAAGCACTGTATATATCAGTTATATAGCTTGATTTAAATATTAGAGTAATTCCATATTCCCTATTACAGATAGGGAGATTGATCCTATTCTCATTGAAATCAATGGGAGCAGAATTGGCTCAGAACTTTTATATTCTATATTCATGAACTGGATTTAAAGGGCAAGTAATTTTTCTCTCATGTTCCCCACAAAATTCTGCTATTCAGGTTCACATATTTTCTTCAAACAAAAAGCTTCCTATATCTATCATGTTCTTTTATAAAAGAAAAAGAAAAAATGTTGTGAGAACTATACATTTCTTAGAGGATCTAAAAGGTTTCCTAAGGTATATTGTGGGCACTATGTGAACTGTTGAGTGGGGATTAACTAGAACAGTTTGTGTGTGGGGAAGAGAGGAGACTAACAGCAATGATGTCTCGTGAAATGAACAGCTGTCACAAGGATAACATGGACTTCTGTGCGAGCTCTGAAATGCGAGAAAAAGAAATTACAAGTAAGGCTGTGCCATAGCCAGGTCATGGGCAGCCAGACTTAGTGGTCAGAGCCTGAGTCCACAGACATGAGACAGGAGGCAAGAGTCAGCTGGGCATGATATTGGGAGACCACAAGCAGGAGAGAAACTTGAGATCAGAACTACGAATCATATGCCGAGAGTCAAACTGAATATGGATGCCAGGATATCAAGACAGGGGAGCAAGAGCACAAAGAACCGTGGATCCGAATTGTTCAGATAGCTTCCTGTTCCCGCTGCTATCTTAAATAGGCCAGCAGGATGATCAGATGCACTGGGACTCTTCCAATAGGACATTAGGGATGAGCCTTGAACTGAGGCTGGGCTTCATGGTTTTGTGTAAGCAGTTGTTAGCAGGCTGCCAAGTGGAAGACTGAAGCATGGCTGCTCCTGCAGAACTGGGTTCGAGGCCTATGGGCCATGACAGGCTGCTGATCACCTCCTTTGATGTGATGAATACACATAACTCTCACTGACTTATACATCATGTGGAATGCACCCAATGTCTTGGGGAAGGTATCATCAGTCTATAAGATATAGCTCATAAGACCCACCTCAGCACAAAACTTCAGGCAAAGTCAATGGGAGTTTAACACACGGAAAGTGTCCCATACATTGCACAAATTAACATACAGTTAATACAGCTCCAAGTTCAGAAAACACACACAAAAGATTCCCCCTGTAATGCCATATGAATTACATTAACAGCGCAATTGGGTACATCATTCTTAGAGCTGATCACTAAACTACAGTATAAAGGAGAAAGAGATACATGTAAGGAACTCTCCTTGAATACTGTCCTCGCCGCTCAGCAATAGCTGCCTCCTCCTCTCCTCCTGCCTTTGCAGTTCATTGTTCAGTATAGTCAGCACGAGAGTACACGAGGTGTTGATAACGGTCAGGATACCATTTGTGATCTGGGCTAAACAGATCTACAGTCATAACCCCATAAACAAAACATAAATGGTAACCAGCTACAAAGAAATAGATGCAAACATGGCATTAATGCTCACTTCTCAAAAGATATGCTGATAGTGCACCAGACCCATTCTTACTTATAAAACTAATGCTATGAGTATGCAGCAAGTCTTAATGTAACACTTCTTCCCAACTGGGTTTTGTTAAGACTTTGACTATTGCTTTGTTTTCAGTAACAGCAATATGTTTTCTTATTTATTTATTGAGGTCACAGACATTAGTACAGTTTAATCCTGTTCAGCTGTATAAGAAGTCAGCTTCAAGGCAATTAAAAGTCAAACAGGTCAAAGATAGACTAATAAGTGAAGATAAAAGATAAAGATAATTGTAGCCATTAAGAAAGCTTTTGAACATACAGTTATAGAAAAAACATGACCATATTATCAACAAAATAATTTTAGGAAGGAGAAAAGCTCAACAAGCATGTGGTGTCTAAGGCAACTGTTTTACTCAGTGACCAAATATTGGGTCTCAAGTCAAATTAATCCAGGTATCACTTCAGTTCACTACTGATTTTCTATTATAATAGCATGGGATTTCATGATAGCAGCAGATGGCTACAATGACTGTGTTTCAGCAGTCATTCATAGGTCTGTCCATGGATTGAATTAGATGGGTTTATTTAACTACAGTGATTGTAGAAAGTGTGTTTCTTACATTGATGGTACTGGAGCCAATGGCAGAAGACTAGACATATGTGTCTTGAAATGAATTATAAACCATTGTGGCTACACTGTATAATTCAATCAGTTTCTTCTATATTACCTTGTGTATATTTGTTCCATTACACTGTTATGTGCAGTAGCAGTTTCTGTGTGTGAATTTTTATATTTATTTGTGCTACTTTGCATCTATTTCTAAAATTTAAAAACTTACTTTAAAAAACGATGCCACAAAATGAATTTCATTTTATCCTCATGTATTTTTAATGGTCTCACCGTAGAGTAAACACCCAGTTTGTCTCCCCAGGGTACTATGACTTACCCTCAGAGTAAGAGCATTTCCTTTTTATGAAAAGTTTCTCTTTTTACTTTCTCAAGCAAATTAAGTGATACTATTGGAGGATAGACATCTGGTGTCCTTCTTTAAGATCTATGGCTGAGTCCAATAAATGCTAACACTTTCACTATTGCATTAACAAAAAAGAAAACCAGGAGAATGAACCTTTAACTGCATTGTTCTAAACTCCAAAACAGTTCAACAAACCAGAACTAATTTTTTTCTTCAGCTCCAACTATGTGGTACCTAAACCATTAAAAATTATGGACATCAGAACTACTAGTGAATAAACCACAACTTGGATCCCAGTTTGAAGCTCCTTAATATTTTCTTCTCATTGTGCGCATTGCTTTGAAGAGGTTCAAGTACTTTCTGCACAGGGTATGCAGATTGCTGCCAGCCCTCCTTGCTGCTTGAGCCTAATCCAAAGCCCACTGAGATCAATGGACATTTTTGTATTGACATCAGTGGGTTTTGGATCAGCTTGGATCAAATTCTATGGGTAAGGGCCTGGACACATTCAAGTCAATGGTGCAACTCCCATTGACTTCAATAGGGCTAGGACTGCATTCTGTTTCCAAGGCCAAGAAAAGTCCATGTGCTGTTCTGACAACAGAGTTTTTAGATGGAATTTAGAAAAGGATGTTGTTCTCAGCCTAGAGCTGACAGGCAATGAAATGGCAATGATTATGTTGGATTGTCTTCCAATACACTGTAAATAGGAGGAATCTCTTATGTTGTTGCTATAGTACTAACTATGAATTTTTGTTATATTAAAATTATGTACTTAAAACAGAAACACTATTTGAAATGGTAACATTTCCAATATCCCTCGATTTAACAGTTTATAATTAGCTATCATATGTAAATAGATATAATCAAAACTTCCATAAAAGTTCATTATTATCAAACCAGTATTTATAAAGTGATTCATAAATAAAATACTTCCACTGTAATTTTTGTGCTTTTTCTTCAGGCTAGGAATGCTTCACTCTGCATACAGATATCTTGCATCCAGGATTGTTTAATATCCACAGTGTATCTGTGGGAAGGTTGTTAAGAAGCACTAAAATGCACACACAGAAGTAAATAATGAGTGTATGGTATTTAGTTTATATATGTAAATTCCTTAATTTGCAACCTTGGCAGTACCTTGTTTATACATATTAATTCTGAAATGCACTTTAAACCATTAAGGACAGGTATTCTTAGACATGGGTCAAGATTTAGGAAAATTATGTTAATATTCAACAGATTGTATGCATAGAACTACTAATAGGAATACTGCCTGTGCACTCAAGCATCACTAGTACAACACATTCAGATTGCTTTACTTAGGCATAATAGTGAGAAATAATGTGTGACGCACCCAATGGAAAATGCAGAGGCAGGTTCTGTATTGCCTGTAGGCATCTCATAGTAATGTAGAGAAAGTGGACGATGCATGAGAGATACAATTACCGCTAATGACTTCATACTCAGCCTAGATCTACATGGAATAAAAGGGAAACACTGTCTTTTGTGCAAGAGCAAAAATTTGAAGAAGAAAATAACTTTAGTAAGGAGATGGTGGATAAGGCAGTGGATGGTCTTATACCCCTCCTCTCTTGCCCTTCAGTCAAGCATTTGCCTTCCATTCCGATTACAAAAAAAGAACTGTTCCATTACCTAATGTGATCTGGAAATCTTTACATTTTCATTAAGATAACTGGTAGCTATCAAATATGGCAAAGAGCAACATTGGTTTAGAATAGACTGGACTAGATATACCACTTTTCTGATCTGGTATGCCACTTATTACATTCCTACTAAGGTGAGCACATGGTAGAAAGGAAAGAATAAATGGTCACTAGTAAATAAAATATTGATGCTGTTATTATTATATAAAGCTCAGTATAAAGTTATATTGAGACTGGTTTCAGTCTACATGAAGTCTCATAGCACCATACATTTCCCCATTTGAGCTGATGAAGTTCCCTGTTGCAATGTCATTGGAAAAACCTGAGAGTAGTCTGCCAATACTCAATGACTCTAACACATATGATAAGCCTTCTGTGTTGTCTCACGATTTTATGTCCACAGATAGCTGCAGGCACAACTCATTCAGATGGCTCAATCCTTCATGTCAGTTCTTGCTGCCCTGAGGAATAGCAAAGAAACAGAATGCTGCCCTAAAGGGGCAGCTGAGGATTCCCTCTACCACTAAGGAATGCTCAGGTGGCACAGTGCCGGCCTGATTGGCTGTAGGCTGAGTAACGTAAAGTAGCTCTGAGACTCTGATTCTGATGTAAACTACACTGGCCTACTATAGAGAGAGCAGAAATGTGCTTAGCGCTGCCTCCCCATCTGTGCCAATTGTGGAGCTGAAGGCTAAATACACTTTGGGCATGTTTATGCTGCAATTAAAAACCCACAACTGGCCCATGCCAGCTGACTGGGCTAAGGGGCTGTTTCATTGAGGTATAGATGCTCATGCATGGCTTGGAGCCCAGACTCTAGGACCCCAAGAGGTGATAAGGAACCAGAGCTCAGGCTGCCCTGCAATTAAAGAAACATCTACAATTAACCCGAGCCCCATAAGCCTGAGTCAGCTGACATTGGCCAGCCACAGGTGCAGTGTAGACATACCCTGTGTGCAAAGTAGATGTGAAATGCTATTAAATCATAACCTTCTCTCTGGTGTAAATGACATCACAAGGTGCAGAGTGACAAGGATTAGCCCCAGTACTTGAAACCAAACTGCTTAGAACAGTAATTAAATAAAAAAAAGATATTACAGTGATATCTAATATTAAATGCTTATTAATTATTTGCCTATTGCCTACAGACTAGTTTAGACCATTACTGGCTAATAATCCACTTCCACATAAAGTGTTCGGCACAGGTCTATAAATAATGAACTGCCAGTATGTGATATACCAATTAGTTTGCCGCACCAAGCCATGCTTATCTGTTCAGGTGTCAATCAACAGTTTCATTCAAGTAGAACCAGGCTTGAGTATAGTGCTATATAAAAACAGCATCTTTAAGGAGGAGGTCATGCAAAAGGACCTTTTATTTGTGATGAAAGTTTCCAGTAGAATACCTTGCAGCTGCTATAACATGAATTCTTCATAACTATTTGTATGTTTCACTGAGTTCAAAGTAAACTTTGAATCTCCCAAAATATCTTCAAAATGTAAAAGCTGACGGTTGATGTGAAACCAGAGTTTAATAACTTGGGGAAAAAGTAGCAAAAAAAGGTAGAAATGACAATATTTTACTCAGGCAATGCTGTAGACAAAGGGCCAAAGCTAAAAAGAAATATTTAAATACCTTTAAAAATCTGGCCCCAAATCAAGTAGAAGGCTTATCAACGTAATGCATTTAGGACAGTTGTGGGTAACCTGTGGCCTGTGAGCCAGATGTGGTCCATCAGGGTAATCCGCTGGCGGGCCATGAGACAATTGACTGTCCGCAGTTCCCAGCAGTAGCGGTTCGCCATTCCTGGCCAATGGGAGCTGCAGGAAGCAGCATGGGCCACAGGGACATGCTGGCTGCCACTTCCTGCAGCTCCCATTGGCCAGGAACAGTGAACCGCGTCCATGGGGAGCTACGGATGGCCATGCTTGTGGACGGTCAATGTAAACACTGTCCCGCAGCTCGCCAGCAGATTACCCTGATGGCTGCGTGCAGCCCATGGGCTGTAGGTTGCCCACCACTGATTTAGAATCTCCAAAAAAAACAACTTTTTTAATTTTAATATGGTAGACCCCAGTCCTCGGCGCGCAGAATCGAATCTCGGGCCTCTGAAGGTTAGAATTAATGAACCTCTACTGTATGAGGTAAAAGCCAGAAAAGCAGACTCATTCATTTCTCTCCCTGACACTAGATGGGACACAACACCACACCTAGGAAGTGTGGGCTACATACTTCCCCAAGCTTAAGAAGCACATCCTGAGCTTCAGAGACTTCCCTGTTGAAATTGTGGACGAACGTCTACTTGTAACACTGACAGACCCCGGTTCAAACCTGGGACCTCTGGAGTTTAGTGTATGATGCTTTACTGTAGTGGTGGGCAACCTGAAGCACGAGGGCCACATAAAGACTATCAAGGTAATCTGATTGCGGGCCATAAGACATTTTGCTGACCTTGACACGTACAAGAGAAGATAATTCCAAAACCATGACTGCCCTTAAACTTTAATTGTTCAGTATTTTAAGGGTTGGTTTTTTTGGTCTTGCTTTAACAATGTGGCTTTTATCTTGCAATTGTTAGTAGACTACTGTGCCCATTTCAGCTCTTCACCTGAGTCAGCAAGCAATTCACAACATCAAGCCTCTCAAATAGAATGAATGGCAAATAATAAGTTGTGTCAACATTATTTAACCCACACACCTCCTGGGTATGGTGTTCTGTCCCATTTAATGGTGCTGAGACCACTTAGAGAGAGAGAAATTAATAAGTCTGCTCTACAGCCTTAGCTAATAGGTTTTTAGCTCATGCAGTAGAGCAGTGGTGGGCAACCTGCGATGTGTGGGCCATATGCAACCTATCAGGGTAATCAGAGTGGGGGCTGTGAGACATTTTGCTGACATTGACCGTCCGTAAGCACAGCCCCCTGCACCTCCCGGTGGCTGCGGTTCACTGTTTCCAGCCAATGGGAGCTGCGGGAAATGACAGGCTGCAAGGACAAGTGCCCCAAAGTTTGACTCCTTATCTGAATATTATCCAAAGACCTTGCATATGGAAAAGTACACTAGAATTCTCATAACAACAGGCTTTCAACAAAACATTTCTGTTACTTCTTGCTTCCAGTGACTTTAGAAATATCACAAAAATTATCTTTCTTGGAGTGTCTTGGCACTTCTGCCTCTGCTGTCTCCTTTAACCCGGAAATACAGAGGCACAAGAAAATGAAAAGTAACATCATCAGAGGAGGAGCGTTCTGGTCATTGCCTTAGCCAGCTGGAAAGTGAGAGAAAAGGGCTGTTGATCTTCACTCTCGCACCCCTTGAATCCCAGGTAGGAGAGTCAGGATTTCAGTTGGATCACTGGGGTTGGTGGACAGAAGGCATTACAGCTGTTCCTCCACTTCGTCGGCTGATGAGCAGAGGCAGAATGAATGGCACGCTCCCTGAAGGCTCATCTGTATAACAGCAGAAGTTGCTCTCACACTACTTAGCTTCTTCAGCATCAATTATATACATGGTTCAAGATTTTAAAGTTTTCTTCATAACCATGCTATTAGAAACTTCCTTTATTAAAAATAAAAGCTTAGATTCCGCAGAAGTTAAGATCATTGGTCAAACTCACCTGGAGAGATTTTTTACTAATGCTGGGACAATGGGAAAGTGGGATTTTGCAAGGCTAATTTAAATTATCCATAAACACATAAGAGCAACCATACCGGGTAAGAACAAAGATCCATCTAGTCCAGTATTGTGTCTTCCGACAGTAGCCAATCCCAGGTGCCCCAGAGGGAATGAACAGAACAGATAATTATCAAGTGATCCATCCCCTGTTGCCCATTTCTAGCTTCTAGCAAACAGAGGCTAGGGACACTATCCCTGCCTATCCTGGCTAATAGCCATTGATGGACCTAGCCTCCATGAATTTATATAGTTCTTTTTTGAACCCTGTTATAGTCTTAGCCTTCACAACATCATATAATATAGACCATAGACTTAAAATAAATAAGTCACAGTTCTGGACTATCAGCTTAGACCAGGGGTTGGCAACCTCTGGCACGCAGCTCACCAGGGTAAGCACCCTGCTGGGCCGGGCCAGTATTTTTATCTGCCACGTTGGCCGGTTTGGCCAATCACAGCTCCACTGGCCTCAGTTCGCCATCCCAGGCCAATGAGGGTGGTGAGAAGCCATGGCCAGCACATCCCTCAGCCTGCAGAGCTTCCAGCCACACCCATTGGCCTGGGACGGTGAATCATGGCCACTGGGAGCCACGATCAGCCGAATCTGCCAAAGCGGCAGGTAAACAAATTGGCCCGGCCTGCCAGGGTGTTTACCCTGGCAAGCCACATGCCAGAGGTTGCTGACCTCTGTCTTAGACTGTGCCTTTTAAAAAATGTTTCGAGACTGAAAAATATTGCAGCTACTTTGAGATGCAAATATTTCCTTCAGAAAATTCAACTCTTTGACTTGGTATCTCTTAAGTTTTAAGCTCTCTAAATTCAAGGTCAGATAAGGACTTTATTGAAAACAGTTCTCTTTTGTCCCATCTTTAGCCTTTACTGTTACTTTCTCTGGAGAGAAAGAGATGGCAAAATAAAAATACATCAAAATTGTTTTTTTAAGACCCCATGCTCTCATTTAGGGCATTTTTCTTTATCTCTTTCATGCTTCCACAAGGGAAACCAAAGTGAAAAAAATACTTCAAAAAGGACTATTCATATCTTGTACTCTCCAAGACTCTGCCATTAGAAGCACATTTCTTTCTCTATCTTTCTATTGTGCCTTCTATGAGGGAAAAGGCAACTTAAATACACACACCCACAGGAAAAGTGCAATGGATATAACAAAGGGAGGTATTTACTTACAGAGGGATGAGAGGAGAAAAAGACAAGGGGAAATATACGGGGGGCAGTAAAACAGGTCTGCATCCAAGCCAAGGCCCCACAGGCCCAGTGGTAGCACAGTCTGGAAGTGCAGATACCGAGCAATGTGTCTGCACACAGAGTTGAGGAGTCCTGAGCAAAGTTCCAGTCCAGTGGTGAGTCTTGGGTGCTCCTGGTCATCTTCGGCGCCAGTGAACTTTCTCCCAAGAAACCCCTCAGGTTCCCCTCTTTTGCCTCTCTTTGCTAAGCCAAACAGCACGACCACCTCCCCACTTAACTATCTAGCTACCTCTTTCCTTGTTCCCAGTGCAAAGTCACAAGCCCCAGTACTCACAGCCCCACTCAGCTCTGGGCAGCCGTGATACTGGGTCGAGCTCTGGCCTGTCCTTTTTAGGCGATTCCTCCCTGGCACAGTGCTCCTTCTGGCTCCCGTCTTGGGTGTCTCCGATTGGCTGCCCTGTCCTTCCCAGGAGGCAGGTTCTCTCTGCTTCCTTTGCAAGTGCCTGCGGGCTGCTGCCTTTCTCGTCCTCGGAGCTCCAGACCCCCTGGGGTTTTCCTCCTTTTTTCCTCATTCTCCCCCTCCCTCCAGGAAAGAGATTTAAAGGGGTCATGCTCTCTAAATCCCAAAGGGGTTACACTAAGTCTACATCTCTGATTTTCTGTGTAAACCAGTTGGTTCGCCTAAACCTATGAAATTATAGAGAGTGTCACAGTGAACAAAAAATAATATAAACATGAGCTCACTTTACCCCATAGGCAGACTTATGCTTTATTTCAGCTAATTCTTTGTGGCTTAAGTTAAAGTACCAGATATTGTTGTAGTTGCTACTGTTGAACACTAGCTAATGGTCAGACAAATCAGAAAGTGTTATCTTAAGAAATCAGGGGTTCAGCCAGATTCATACTAATGGGCCTAATTGTTCAATTTTTACTTAATGTAGATTTCAGTCCCATTGACTTGAATTAACCAGAGTGGGAGTTTTACTTGACTAAGGACTGCATGATTCACCCCAGTATCATTATTTCTGATTACTTCAGTATGTGATATAAGTGTTCACTTATATAGCTCTGTTAGAGTGCAACTAGACTCATGGAATGGCGTGCACCCTCACAGATCAGACCTGTGGTCAGTCTAATGTAGTATCCTATCTATGACAGTGGCCAATACCAGAACATTCAGAAGGTAAAAGAAACTCAGTAATGGGTTAAGCTGCTCATAACAGAAGTTTCTTTCTAACCCCAGTTAGTAGTTGGCTTATGCCCTGATACATGAGGTTTTATCTCCATTATAAATATTGTATGCATAAATAAATAAAATGGTAACATCAGATTTTTCATTATCTATATGAAATGTTATGATGAAATCCTGAGCAGGATAAAGTTAATGACATTTTTGCCATTGATGTCAATGGAGCCAGGATTTCACACTTCATCATCTATCAAATTGTATTAAGTTCTTGACTTGAGTGAAAACAATGAGCTCCATAGACTACTATAAATGACATTCATTTCAGGGAGCAGGTTAGATGAAGAGGGATTCTTTCTATTATAAACAATCTTTTATTTTCAACTCTTCAGTTAAGTTGGTTCTCAACCAACCCAAGACTTTACTCAACTTATGACACCAATGCTCTTTTTGACAACTTAAAGTTACATTTTTCTTCTCAGGAAGTGTTCTAGATAATAGTTTCTATCTAAACTAGTATAATATGTGGAGCAAGTCAAATGTTTTTGTTGTTGTTTTTTGTCATTCTCTTGAGAAGGCTACCTTATCCTCCTGAGGGGAAAATTTGACCAGAATATATCTTGAAACCACTGAAAGGAAAATCTTCAAAGAATTATTACTCTTCAAATATTTTTGTCACTATGGTGTTTTCTTCAGCATCTTATTTATTATAGTGGGTCCATGAAACTGCTTTCCATTTAAAAAATACAAATAGTTCATGATAATCATAGCCGTAAATCTGATAATTATGGATGGGATTTTTAAAAGTTCTTAATGGAGGGCACCCAGCTGCCACTGAGAGTCATTGCAGTTGGGCATCTAATTCCCTAGGTGTCTTTAAAAATCTCTCTCATATTGGTTTGCGGTAATTGTTTTAGCTGTCTGATTTATGTTGTTACCATCGAACCTAGAGAATCTTCTTTAACTGTGGTAATGCACAGAACTTCACTGAAAATAAGATATATGTCATCCCCAAGACCTAATATGTGAAATATAAAGCTTTTTAGGTACACCAAAGTATATAAGGTTTTTAAACTTTTACATTTGAGATTTTCATATATATTAATATTTTATCTTCTGAGCCCTAAAACTTTTTACACAAATTGTAACATACTGTTGTGGGGCTTAAGTGCTACTCTCTACTTTGGCATTTTCCAGGCAGAATGATTCCTGAGGGATTCATCAGGGAAAGCCATTAGTGCACTCACTGGCGTAAAACTTGCATGATGCCATAAATCTTTTAGCATGCGGCTTTGGAAGATGTTTTTTGTGAAGGTTATGTGTGTAAGGTAAGCTACATTACATGAGCCTTCAACATGAGCCTTCAACATCACACTTTCTGACATTTAATAAAATAGGGATCGCAAAAAGCTACATCCTCAGAGGCCTTGTTATGCCAAGACCAGCTGAACTGAATATCCCCAGCATGGTTCCTCTTTCTAATCTGTAAAAATATCTGTTTTATTTTTCTGAATTATTTAGCAAAATCTAGTTCCTTAGGACATTTAATTCTCCTGATTGCTCAAAGTACCCCCATCCTAAAATAAATACACACAAAGACTTATCTTAAATGACTGTACATATAAACGTACAGGCACCTGAAAATGTAGTAAATTAATTTTGTCAATTTATATTTTACAGATTTGTTTGCTGTGCTGTTCCTTTCAGTCTGTTCAATTTTCAGACATGCCTTATGAAAGTCTGATCCCTGTTGAGTTACCAGATTTGTCTTTCTTGAAGAGTAAAGAGAGCATTCCTACTTATTTCTCTTGGATTGTTGCTGACTCTTGAATTGAAACAAACAGAGGGGATCACAATTTCTCCCATTAAAATATTTAATTTAAAATATTGTTTCATAAATCTGGGAAGTAGACTAAAGAGAAGGAAATATGATTTGTATTAATTGAATCCCAGTTTTAGTCTTATTGATATACAAACAGAAGTGTGTGGGTATTGGTTTGAAAGTTCCATGCCACATAATGTCTTTAACCTCTTTCCAAAATACCAACCCATATCTGAGTTTTCCCCTCATTTCCTCCTTTCCCCAATAAAAACAATAACAATAAAATAAAATGATTTGTAATTGAAACAATTTACCAGAGAATGATTTCCAGCTATCGCATTACATTCTCTCAGAGCTATAACATGGAGGAGAAAACATTTCAAAGACTGTTGTGACAAAATGACTAATAAAAGAGTTGTTCTGCGTCTTCCTTTTCTACCTCCTGGATCTCTCTCTTTCTTAGACCATAAATCAAACAGTTCTAACAATGAAGCTCTGGAGGAGCAGAAAACATTATGTTTGTTTCTGTGGCTGCTTGTCTTAGATTGGTAGTCAACATTAATTTGTAGTCGCCTTTTTTGTTATTTTTTTACCTAATACCACAGATATGATGTTACTAGTCTCGGAGTCTGTGATAAATTGAAAGGGATTCTGAAATCATACCGTAGGTCATACAGTACCAGGAAGTCTGTGAGAAAAGTATCTGAATCTAAACACATCCAGTGGTTCCTACAATACTGCACTTACCCCTCAAGTATTACATAGTTTTGTCTGCTTGTAGCTCATCCAGAGATGTTGAGAGCCTCCCGGAAGGTGCTCATATTCCATTGTCCTCAATGGAACTTGAGGGCACTCCATAACTGGCTACCCTGGAGTTGTCTCTTGGCTAATTTTTACTTTTCTGAAATATGTGGGACTGGGTAAAGAAAGCCACGCATCAAAGCAAACAAATACAAAACCTACAAAAGTTTCATGAAATGAATCAAACACATTCTGATGTGATTCACTTTATAAACTTTTATTTCTGAGACAAAAAGATACATATTGTCCAAAATGAAAACTTGTAGATATGCCAAGTAAAACACAAGAACACAAATAGACTGAACTTGACTAATAGCTTAGGCTAATGCTATCTTGTATTTACCTTTAGATACCATGACACTTTTACTTAATTAATGTGTAAAAAAAACCAAACCAAATTGCTGTTCCATCTGATTTTAAATCTACAACTTGCTACCATTTCCACTACAAACTAGGTTTACCAGGCATGCAGGCGTGGAGCCACCTGCCTTAGCCCTGCTGTGCTGCTGACTGAGAGCCACCTGAGGTAAGTGCTGCCTGGTTGGAATCCGTACCCCAAATCCCCTCCTACACCCCAACCCACTGTCCTCAGGTTAGAAACCCCTCCCACACCCTAGCTTCCTCCCAGAGCCCACATCCCAACCCCCAGGCCCAGCCCTGAGTTCCTTCTTGGAGCCTATACCTTTCATCCTGTCCTGCACCCCAACCCCATACCCCAGCCCTTTCCCACCCAATTTCCCCCCTAGAGCCCAGGCTTCCTCCACTTCCTCCACACTCCAACACCCTGCCCCAGCCTTGAGCCCCCTCCTGCACTCCACACCCCTCATCCCCTTCCCCACCCCAAAGCCCATACCCCCAGCCAGAGCATACACCCCAGCACCCTACCCCAGCTCTTAAGTCACCAGCTTATTAAATGTAAACAGATTGTTTTGCTCCAAAAGCATATAGAGTTCAATATATACAAATGGCATATAGACTAAGATTGTAAATCATTGAAAATTTTTGACTTCTAGCATTCTTGGTGTATTCAGGAAGCAAAGAAACAGATGAATTAAAAAAAAACATTTCTGGCAATTTTGAAGTTAATGGAAGAGAAAAGCTTGATAGAATTTCCAAGGCCAGTTAAGGAGACTGTTTTTAACAGGATTAATATGTCAGAATATACAAACCAGAATTTCAAGGTCAAACTTTCACGTTTGAATGTTTTAACTTCATCTCTTTGAGTTACCAGACTACTAAAGGAAATTTACAGTGATTTTTTATACTTAAAAGTCTGATCTTTATTATTATTATTATTATTATTATTATTATTATTATTATTATTTACACTGTGATAATGCCTAAAGTCCTTTCACTCTTAAAAACTCCCATTGACATAGGGGTATCAATGGGAGTTATCTCTGAAAAAGGACTGCAAGATCAGTGCTTATTTCATTCACAAGTGTGAAGCAAAATTCAGTTTAAGTTGAATGAGTAAAAACTTTTTAAAGCCCTGTGAACTGCTCTCTCCATGTGGATGAGTTACTTCTGGTCTAACTCCCTTTATTCCCTGTTTTTCTGGTGTCCCATCTATAATAGTCCCTCCAGAGCACATGGGGCTTCTGACACCAATACCACTAATCATGATACATCTTTCCTAATTTAAAAACTTTTTTAATATAAACATTAGAAAAAAATAATTCACACTCACACCTCCATCCTATGTCCCTTCAGCCAGAGGTTGCTAGCACAGAAGCCAATATCTTTACCACCAAATCAACTTGTTCCATATTATTTGCGATATTTGGTCTTCTCAACAGGAATGGTATCAGGAGGTGATCCATCTCTGTTTCCCTGTCACTTGTCTGTAATTCTACTAAACTATTTCACTCTGGAGTCTCCTCCATCCCTATGAAATTGGCCTCTGGACAGTTCTCTATTCTGTGATGATCTCTGTATATTTGAAGGCTCTTTGTGGGTGTTGTGTCTGCTGTCTCATAAGTGTCTCCTGTCCCTTCAGTCACTTGTCCCTCTTGTGTAGACACATTGTATGACCTGGGTGCCACTGCACCTTTCATCACTCCTTCTGGTGTCTCCCTTATGGCCGGAGACTCGCAGGACAGTCTGCCTCCAGGTCTGGAAGGTCCTTGGTTGACCTGTTGTCCTCTAGTGTCTGCTTTCTCTGTTGTCCATCTCCTCTTGGCAATAACTTCATTCTTCTGCCTGCAACATGTCTCTCCTCATTAGTAACAGAATTCTGGTCCTTTGCCCCATCAGGGCCCGTGCTGGACTATTTTGAAACTACCCTGTGTTGGGTATAGCCAAAGATGCTAATGAGTCATCAGAACCCAAATAAAAAGCCTTGTTTAACAGTTTTAGCTGTTTTCTTAGCTGATTCCACATTACCATTACTCTATGGGTAGGAAGTGGGCCTTCAGTTTGCTAACTTGCTTATTGTATCAAGCGGAGCATCCACCTCCCAAAAATTTGATAGCTGTCCACTGAAGTAAAGTACTATATATCTTGAAGTTTAATAAGTCAATTCCCACCTTGCCCATAATTGGATGAGGAGCTAATATGGTAACAGAGTCTCTTTCATCTGAAAGTTATCATACAACTGGCACGTCTCAAACTCTTCTGTCAAACAGTCTAGTTGTATATTCACTCACAGCTAATAAACACATTCTTGAACCTGTCTTGTTACCCAGAGTTCTTTCAACCCAAAGCTCTTGGTAACTTTTACTCTGTGTGAAGTGGTGCCAGGAAATAAATCAAGAGAGACACAGACGTCCGACTCATAGATGGCTGGCAAAACAGGGCAACAAAAGAGTGCTTTCACTTAAAGCTAAACTTTACTTAGTCTCAAACACTTATAGATGTCTGCAATAGGTTAGTAAAACAAACCCAACCCTTGATAATTAACACTCCTAACTCTCGAGTGGCAAAGCGGCAGCCTTCCAGTGGCCAAATCTTCTGTCTGCCGGTGGAGACGACAAGATGCATCCAGAGGGAGAGTTCCTGATGAAACCCTCCCAAAGAGTTCAACTAATTCAAACTTCCCCCCTAATTTATACATTAGTAATACAATGACATGTCACTTAAAGAAAACTTGTTAAGCAAGCAATCTCAAATATCAAGCAAGAGGTCTACTTCTGGTCATCGATTAACCAGGTGTGGTTATTTTAGAGTTTGCATGCCTTGAGGCCCCTAAAATATATGTGTCAAGGTTCCTTCCTCACTCTGAACTTTAGGCTACAGATGTAGGGGACCTGCATGAGAAGCTCTAAGCTTAATTACCAGCTTAGATCTGGTCTAGCTGCCACCACTCCCGAGCACTACTTTCCTTCCCTGGGTAGCCGTGAGAGGCTTCACCAATTTCCTGGTGAACACAGATCCAAACCCCTTGGATCTTAAAACAAGGAGAAATTAACCATCCTCCCTCCTTTCTCCCACCAACTTCTGGTGGATCCAGATCTAACTCCTTTGGATCTTAAAACAAGGAAAAATCGATCAAGTTCTTAAAAAGAAAGCTTTTAATTAAAGAAAAGAAAAGTAAAAGAAAAAAACCTCTGGGGGACAGCATACAGCTGACCTCACAGACAACAGATAGAAAACACAGGATGTTCCCCTGGGCAAAAATCTTAATACACACAAGAATACCCAATTTTATAATTCCGTTAATGGCACCAAGACAAGTTACAAAGAAAATAAACATAAACCTATTTATCCCTTTCTAAAACTTACTACTCTTATAAGAGGCTGGTTCCTTGATCTTTCTCACTCCGGCTGAAATTGAAACTGACTAAACAAAGGAAACTTCCCTCCTTCCTTTTGAAACATCTTGTTCCCTCATTGGTTCCTCTGGTCAGGTATCAGCTAGGCTAGGTGAACTTCTTAACCCTTTACAGGTAAAAGAGGCATTAACCCTTAACTATCTGTTTATGACAATATATATCAACAATTTCAACATAATTCTTATCAGGAATGATGCGAGGTCAAGCTGCCCTTTCTGTGGCACCCAAAAACCCTCCCCTCCTGCCTTGGTTAAGCTAGGGCTGCTGCATGATCATTTTATGGCCTGCTGACTTGGCTGCTTTTACCAATAAGCAATAGTGGTTTCAGACATTTTACTGGTTTGACAAAAATCTCCCTGAACAATCGGAGACAACTGTTAATACTCAGGTGTGAGGAATGCTTTTTGCATGACATCCTTAAATAATAGGGCAGGGTCAAGAGCTCCCTGACCTTAAAATATATTTCATCCCAGACATTCAGCTCCTCCTTAATTTGAAAATATGGTTCTGCTTCTACCAGTATTTGCCTTTAATCTTCTGCTTTCCCTGCTAGTATTGCTCTCTTGGCTGTCTTTAATTGGATGTCCTTTTCTATAGACTCTTTGATTTCCATCAACTTTGCCATAGAAACCAGGAGATAGTGCAGCATGTTAATGGATTCAGTGTCTTGATTTTCTTCCCTCAACTCGTTGATGTTGGGCTATATATGATCCGCTCAGCATGTCAGCTAACACCAGTAACCATCCTGGACAATATCTGATCCTCTACCTGGTAGCACTGGAGGTGCATGCACTGTAATCTCTTTTGAGAACTAAGAAGGGACTTTGCCATTATTGTCTCTAGAGGCTTGTGAACTTATTGTGCTGTTGCTCTGTGGTCATAGGTGAATACCACAGCCAAAAGCTTATTTTTTTTCTCTGTTTGGATGTACCCCATTCAGTCTGTGACAGGGGTTGGCTGCCATAAACAACTGGTTGCTCCTGCAAAAACCCAGTCTCCTAGACTCATGGAGTCTAAGGCCAGAAGGGACCAACATGCTCACCTAGTCTCACCTCTGATGTATCACACTGATGTGCCAGTTGCTCTCCTGGCTAGTAGTACTTCAGGACATGGCCATTTGTTTCAGTGTGTCAAAAACTTGCTGTTGGGGACCTGTCCAATCCCACTCAACATCTTGTTTGTGAGTTGACATACAGGTTCTGCTACTGCAGAAAGGTATGGATGAATTTAGACAGAAAATTTATAATTTCTATGAAGCTCTGCACCTGTTTCACATACTCTGGAGCTGGCTTGTCTCTGACTGCCTTGATCTTCTTGGGATCAGTATTCAGTCTCTTTGCTGTGAGCAGATGTCCAGTATATGTCACCTTATGCGCTTTGAATCATATTTTTTCTGTGTTCGGTTTTATGTATTGTCCCCGCATTGCTATAGAAAAGCTTGTAGTTTTATGTCATATTATTGTTCATCTTCATATTGTTGCTCCCTTCACCTACAGTGATGTTATCATCTGCAATTATTTTCACTCCAGGCAGTCCTTCCAGCACTCGGGTGAGTCTTTTTTTGGAACATCTCTGGGCCTGAACTTGATCCCATCAGCATGTGAAGCTATTTGTAGTCACCAAATGGTGTTCCAAAGGTTGTCAGTAAACTAGAATTTGTATCTAGCTTTGTGTGCCAAAACCCATTTCTCAGATTAAGGATTTAGGGTTTGGAAATTTCTGAAAATATGTTATCAATTGTGGGAAGTAGACAGTGGCATGTTTTCAGTGCTCAGCTGAATGGTTTTGGGTCCATGATAGATACATAATGTGCATGTTGGATTCTTTATTGCCACTTTCTGCTTACCCAGTCTGTACTGTTATTTATCACCACTTTCTGCTAACCCAGGCTGTATTGTCTCTTCAAGTGCTATGATACTCCTGCTCTGAACACTTCTGAGTACTTTGCATACTGGATTATGTTGTGCCACTGGAGTTTTCCTTTGTAGTAAATACACAGGTTCCATTGTGGGGTCTACTTCCAGTCGTAGCTTTCCTTTGAGACACTGATCACCTTTAAAAAATCCTCATAAGCTTTTAAAATAGTCTCCATTGAAACAGAACAACATAGACAAGGCTTTAGGCAGCAGTGGTCATCCCAGTGCACAAGAAATTGAGGCGCAAAGCATAATTGATGGAAGTCCTATTACTAAGGAATTAGCAGATTTACCTAAAGATAACAAATGGAAATGTGAGGAAAGTGATGAAGAATCGTCCAGTTTTCCTGGCAGCATAAAGGAGAATGATGATAAAGAAGAATGTGGCTCATGTTAAAAGGGGAGTAACGACAAAGAAAAACCTGGTTTACATGAAAAGGAGAGAAATGATAACAGAGATTCAGCCTTACATGATGATAGAAGCAGCAGTGAGAAAAATTGCACACCACAAATCAGATGTGCTTTTTGGCTGGCTATCCTAATCAGTGCCAATATTTATTGTACAATTTTGAATGGGCCAGGCAAAATCGAGGATATGATGTTTCTAGTAAATGAGCAGAAGCAACACTTCTCAACGTCACACTGTGAAAGGGTGCTTGAGAATGGTGAGAAACTAAATTGGCATAAGCTAGTTTACTCTAAATCAACTGACAAAGCGTTCTGGTTTTGTTGCAAAATATTTTTCTTCACACAACACACAGTCAACCCATGGAACTCCTTGCCAGAGGATGTTGTGAAGGCAAAGACTATAGCAGGTTTCAAAAAAGAACTAGATAAGTTCATGGAGGATAATTTCATCAGTGGCTATTAACCAGGATGGGCAGGGATGGTGTCACTAGACTCTCTTGCTAGGGGCTAGGAATGGGCAATAGAGGATGGATCACTTGATGATTACCTGTTCTGTTCGTTCATTCCCTTTGAAGCACCTGGCACTGGCCACTGCCAGAAGACAGAAGACAAGGTTTTGTCAGATGGACCTTTGGCCTGACCCAGTATAGCCATTCTTATGTTCTTATTTGACAAGAATGCCATATTGACTGCAATAATGGACTGCATTCCCAACATTAGTCACAGTGAAAAGATGTCATTTACAGTAAGATTTGTTGATGACAGGACGGCTGTATCCAAGTAAAGGAACACTTTATCTGTTTTCAGTCTGTGGATGACTCTACTGGAAAAGGCCTAACAGGGCTGTTTATGAAAGTTTTGAATTAGAATAAAATAAAGCTTCAGGACTGCCGCAGCCAAGGCTATGATAGCACATGAACATAAAGGGAAAACAATGACATTCAGCAAGGATCCTTATGCTGAATCCAGGAGCTTTCTTCATGCCATGTGGCTTCCATTCCCTCAGCCCGATTTTGTCAGATGCATCATCATCTTCTTTAGATTCAGTTATCTCTCTTTGGAATACTACAAAGGATATACATCCTGTTTTCAACATAAACTATCAGATGGAAGAGCCTCATGGACAATGTTACAAATATGACCATGAAGCTGCTACGTGACACTCACTGGAAGAACTGTATTGACTGTGTAAGGCTAGTGAGGTACTACGTGACTGAGGCTTATGAGGCACTGATGGAACTGGTGCAGTTGAGTAAAGTCAGAATCTGACAGCAGATCATTGATTTCAAATTTCTGGTCTCAATTGTGGTTTAGCATGATATCATGTATCAAGTAAACATTGTAAGCAAGGCAAACTCAGCCAATGAACATCACAACCTCTACTACTTTAATGAGAAGCTGTCTTGATTTCGCTGTGGCCTACAGACCAAAAACTCTCCTCGTCTGGGTGACTTTTGGTCTTGTGTCGGCCCTGGAAGAGTTATTCCAGCCTAATTCCCCATGTTCCTTGTTCCTCTGTTGTCTTGTCAATAGCCTCCAGGGAACAGTGATCACCTGACTCCAGTTCCACTGATCATGATACAGTACTTACATAGCTACCTTAATTTTTATTAAATTAGGACTGTGTGTGTATTTGTGCATGGGGGGGTGAATCAATTACAATGAATAATGTATAGTCATATTTTCACCATTTTTCCCATTTCCAATGTCCATAAGAATACATTTTCACTGGCATTTACTATTTCAAATTGTTCATGAACTTCATCAACAAATAATTCTTGATCTACAACTACCTTACTAAGATTTTATTGTGAACAATCAAAGGTTTGTACACTGTTTGTTCATTATATGGGTCATGTGATATTATTTCTGTTCTATGACCAAATGAATTGAGTATTGATCATAATATCCACATAGGCCATGGTTAAACAATATATACTACCATTATGGCTAGATTTTCCATACACTTTGGAGAGATGTGTCCTGGATGTAAGGGGAGACAGGCGTTTTTAAACTTTATTTGATTTTTGTATGGCTACTGTAAGAGAATCCTTGCAAATGCTGAAACTCAAGAGCAGATTGTCAAACTGCAAATCCTAGCTTGGAAAAATGCAACCCATAGACCATGCAACAGGATTAATGGTGGGCAAAGAAAGACATAAACATTCCTTTTTTAAGAGTGAAGGCACTGTTCCTTGATTATTTGACACACTTTGATATTTGCTTTGAGATTCTCAGTTGAAAGAAATCAGATACCACTTTTTACATGACACTAAAAAGCCTGGTTTCCTTTTAATTAAACTCTCTCCACTGCCTCATTGAGATTATTATTAAAAATCTTCCCATGTTTAACTCGCATAGGCACAAGACAACAGTGACATTTTCTAATTGTTTCCTTCATGCTTATATTAGTGGAGACATATAAATTCCCTGTCTTCCTCTCTGTTCAGAATGATATTTTATCTACAAACCAAATCTTTGTTTTTAATACCCCAAAAAGGAACACTCTTCTGCCTCTCCCTGGTTGGTAGTTCTGCCTGAGATCCTCATGCTATCATTTAGAAAAAGATGTGGTTAAAACCCTGTGCAACTCTAATTGTGCATATTCATTATGATCTATTAAATCTTTAATCATCACTATAATATCTGCATATTTCACTGACATTAATGAACTTACTTCCACAACACTTCTGAAATAAGCATAGAGAAATTAAATGTGTTACTTTCCCCTGCAGCATTCATACCACCTAACTTCTGTTAATAAATGAAGACGGGGTCTTACAGACAACAACCTCATTTACTGTTCAATTCTAATTCAGCTCCACAGCAGGGTCTATTGCGTACACTGAATGAGGGAGGAGTCCTGTGGAAATGACCCTGTGAAATCATGTAATTAAAGGTTAGATCATAATTCACACATGCCAGGGGATCTCAGTAGGTTGCAAAGGCAACAATTCTGGCATTTCCTAATGTATGAGTGGTTGACTTTATAACCTTAACATACTTTGTTAAAATCATATTAGTTAAGTTACAAAGTCATGAACTCCAAAGTTGCCAGAATTAAGGTTGTCCATATATATATGTATTATGATATAGAGTTTAGTGACATGGTCCCACATGGACTTTGCCCCATTCGGTGCACAGAATGGATGGATGAAAGTCACAGTATAAGAAAACGAACTGAATAGAATAGAATAGAATAAAATATGCATTCGTACAGAATAAAATATGAGTCTAAGGAGGTCTAAATTGGTGTGTTTTACACCTTCTTCCACTCTGTCAGGAATATTCTATTCTCATTCAATATTTCACTTTCAGGCATTTGTTACAGTTCCTAGGCTCACGTCATGGGACAGTCACACAGGAAGAGGCAGTTGTCATAAACAAGTCCAAATTTTGTCAGAGATTCCAAGAGTGCATTTGTACTTTATTTTGTGACAGAAAACAGGCCTCAAGAGCTTGAAGAGTCAAATACTGGAATAAGCGACAAACATTTTAGCAGAATCGTATGCAACAGAAAAATTGTGTTCTTGAAAACACTTTTTCAGTTCCTGAATCCTCTTTGCTGAGGGTGAAAGCTCATTAAAACTTTAGACTGATAACCCTTCAACCTCATGGATCAGGGGGTCAGCAACCTCTGGCACATGGCTCTCCAGGGTAAGCATCTTCGTGGGCCTGGCCAGTTTGTTTACCTGCTGTGCCAGCAGGTTTCACCAATCGCAGCTCCCACTGGCGGCGGTTTGCTGTCCCAGGCCAATGGGGGCTGCGTGAAGCAGTGTGGGCCAAGGGCAGGGCCGGTGCAACCATTTAAGTGACCTAGGCGGTTGCCTAGGGTGCTAGAATTTTGGGGGTGGCATTTTCTTTGACAGCAACTGTGGCGGCCGGATCTTTGGCTGCCCCAGTCATTGTTGGTATTTAGGGCAGGGGGCACGGGGAAGGCCTCCTGCAGCAAGTAAGGGGGTGGCAGTATGCAGAGGAACTCCTTGCCCCAGCTCACTCCTGCCCTGCCTCCTCCCCGAGCATGCCGTGGCTGCTTCACTTCTCCCACCTCCCAGGCTTAAGGTGCCTAAACTGATTGGTGCCGCAAGCCTGGGAGGCGGGAGAAGTGAAGCAGCCACGGCGTGCTTGGGGAGGAAGCGGAGCAGAGGTGACCTGCTTCACTTCTCCCGCCTCTCAGGCTTGCAGTGTCAGTCAGCTTAGGTACCGCAAGCCTGGGAGGCGGGATAAGTGAAGCAGTGACGGCATGCTCGGGGTGGAGGCAGAGCAGGGGTGAGCTGGGGCAGGGGGGTGCCTCAGGGTGGAGGGTGGGGAGCTGCCGTGAGGAGGCGCCTCAGGGTGGGGGCTTGGGGACAGGGGATGGTGCAAGGTGGAATATTCACCTAGGGGGCTAAACATCCTTGCACTCGCCCTGGCCAAGGGATGTGCTGGCCACAGCTTCCCGCTGCGCCCATTGGCCTGGAGTGGCGAACTACATCCAGTGGTGCATCAGCAAGGCAAAAGTAAACAAACTGTCCCGGCCTGCCAGGGTGTTTACCCGGAGAGCCGCGTACCAGAGGTTGCCGATCCCTGTCATAGATGAAGACCTTGCCTGCACTCGTGCTTGGCCATATTGTGCAATAAATGATATTTGTAGATATTTTGCAGAATGTTAGGCTGAGTAGTTCTCATAATGGTGAAGATGGAATGATGCTTTGTATCATGCGTAGAAACACTGTTTGCAGCATGTTCAATTACATTATCATATCTTCTAACTGTACTGGGAATGGTTGCAATGGCAATAAGACTGCTTGTACACTTCTCTCTTTTTTCATCATTCTAACTAGCAGCAACATGTTGCGTGACCTGAAAGAACCAGTCAATGAATGGCGGGGAAAGTTCTGTGTATATTCCCTGGATTTTTCAAGAAATTCACTGTGGGAATGTTCACACCCCTTTTGAATTTTCATGCCATAAACATTTCAGTGACAATTAAAAAGACATTTTGGAATAGCCAGAAAAACTACATTTAAGATTTACTTGTGCAGGTATTTATCCTGCTGGTACACAGATCCAGTCACATGTGTTATCTGATCAAATCACAATGCAGTAAAGCTGCTCAGATAGTTATGATCAATCAATAGTTATTTAAAAAGACATTCACTGATTTTGACACTCTTACTAAATTGGAGAGTACTGTACTCTGCAATGAGTCCTTTTGAAACCACTGCAGACTAAGGTATTGCTTTCAATATAATTAATTGTAGGAGAACTGAGACTTATATAAATTCAAATAATAAATATTAATGGAAAGTGATTTTTTCTCACATTCTTCAATCAGATAAGGAGGCTACATTCACTGAATAAATTATTAACTATGACTTATTTGTTTATCTCTAACCAGGGCCTGCTTTATAAAGTATGTTTCCTTCCCCCTCCAGTTTGTGTTTCTCTGTGGTTAATACAAAGGAGTGTAGAAAAGACAAAATTTAAAAACAAAGACTAAAATTGCCCCTTATTTTGAAAGGCAGGGATTCTATATTACACAGTCAAAGTGTTAACAGATATAATATTTATTAGTGAAAAAATATTCTTCTGTATGCCTTAGTCCCTAGAAGCAATAAGTAAAAATGATCTATCCTGACATTATTTAGAGACTGAATTATGCTATAATATGTATACCAACTTTCTGTTATAACCCCATGCTCTGGGCATCCCTAAACCTCTGACTCCTGGAAGCTGGAACTGCATGATAGGGGATGGGTCACTTGATACATTGCCCTGCTCTGTTCACTCCCTCAGAAGTATCTGGCACTGGACACCGTCGGGTAATCAGGACAGTAGGCTAAATGAATCATTGGTCTGACTCAGTATGTCAATTCTAATGTTCTTAGTATAGAACACATATTGTTAGCAAGAGCACTTCTATCCCTTTCAACTTTTAATAGCAAATCCTTTATTTGTTAAAATGAAATCAAATAATTAAATATACATGATCTCTTTCATGAATCTGGCCTATTGAACTCAATCTCCTTTGGCAGACCATGGAATATGCTATTCAGATCAGACCACTGGTCTATCTAGTGTGGAATCTTGTCTCTGACTGTATTCACTATCAGATGGTTCAGAGAGAAGTGCAAGAAACCCCAAAGAAGAAAAAATATGGAATAACTTACCTGCTCATCAAGGAAGTTTCATCTTAAACCAGTCAGTTAGCAATAGGCTGATCCCCTGAAGCATGAGAGATTATCCCTTACACAGTGGGTTCCAGAGATACACTGTGGGTTTTTTTTAATCTGTTTACCAGTTTTACAACGAAGTGGAAAGACAGAAAGTTCATGTCCCCTTGTTGTTGTATTGTGAAAAAAAGTATATAGAACTGTCCAATTTATTTTTCTACAGTTTTTATTTTGTGTACTCCTGTCATGTCCCTTCTTATTTGTTTCCTTTCTAACATAAACAGCCCAGGTTTACATTTCATTGAATTAAAGTTAATTTACATTTACTACCCTTGCACTCTGCATAATCCTACACTGCACATTGGATAACTTCCATATTTAAGTGCATGTGTCATTTCCCAATTGAATCTACTGTCTATTTGGCATTTTCTGGTAGATTTTGGTAGGGTAAGTAAATACCGTCTCTTATTCTCTTAATTTTCCTGGTCAAAATTACACCTGCTAACTAATTACAATATAGTTTAATAGAAATGAGAGTGATCCAGGTAAAGTAGCTGCCCTTACAGTAAAAACATTTGTATTTGATAATGCAACATTCCCCTACTCCTATGTAGTCAAGTACTGCATCAAATTTCTTTAAAATGCTGAGCACAGAATTGCTATAGATTTGCATTAAATAAGATCATTCTTCTTCGTTTCTGACCTTCTTTGAATGTTTCTACCTTGCAGTACATTTGTCAGTGTCTTCTCTGACTTAGTTGTCTGGCAATCTGTCCATCGGCATCCTCATAACATCTGTCATGAATGTCTATCTACCCCATTCTCTTGGCATTTCATTTGTTGCCCTGTCTGTTCACAGTAATTGCCACATTTATCATATAAACTTCTTTTTCAAGCAGAAACAATATTATTCTCTGATGTTGCAGTTAATGTCTTCTTTGTAGTACTTTATATTTGAGTCTTTTTGGAGAGGAGGTGTTTGTGGTTGGCAAATAGACATGTGCGGCAGATAATGGAGGCTGGAGGAGGCTAAGCCTCCCCAAACCATTGCTAATGCTCCCCGCTGCAGCCCACAGACTCAGAACTCCTCTGGGCAGCCCGGCCTCAGGGCTTGGCCCCTGCTGGCCAGCTGGGACTCAGGTCTCCTCCAGGTGCTGGCAGTCCAGCCTGGGCTCGGGGCTGCTCGGGGTGCCTGTGGGCTGGACAGAGTTCGGGGGTACTCTGGGCACTGGCTGGGGTTTGGGAAAATTTGAAATATCTCACATATTACATTACAGATTACATAACTCCAAAGGATGCACTAAAATACAGAGCCAAACAATATGTCACTCATGTTGCACAGCCTGAATGCATTGGTTCATCTCGCATACTGCCACTCCATTTTACTTGAATGTGGAATTGACTTTGGGTCGAAAAAATGATCTCTTAAAATATTTTGGCTTAAGATGACAGAATGTGAATCATGTACTAACAAGAAATGCAATCTTTAATATACTATAACTTAACAGAAGTGAACTAGGAAATTTTTTTTTAAATTGATGTTTATTTCTCTGCTGCTAGTTTAATCTCAAATGAGAATACCATTATGTACCGACAGGACATCAATATATAATGTTACAACATTACCTCTGATTATACTGCAATGTGAATGCCTACGTGATGCTTAACTAGTATCACCATTAGATAAGTACCAACTGTTCATGGGAGTGTTGACCCTTTATGTTCTAGCCTCCCAGAGCTTTGTTACCCCCTTATCAGATTATTATGCACATTTTTACTAGCAGGAATTTCCTTAAGAAAAAAAATCTCTTTTGAATCTAGCCTGTCCTCTGATTCTTTTCTACATTTTCTTTATTCTGTTTTGTGTTGGATTTCTGCATATCACACTTCAAAAACCACGAGCCATTTACAATGTTTTATTTTAATGTAACTCTTAACTGTATGAATCTCTAAGGACTAGCCTTTCTACCGAATATGGAAGTTTGGAATTCTTGCAACAAAAGAGACCATTCATAACCTAAAGGTATGAAAACATTACCTGAAAAGCATGTTAAAAGTGAGTGCCATGGAAAGTTTTGTATTCTTAGGGCTGCCTTATTCCACTGTTCATGTCAAGGGCAAAACTCATATTAATTGAAATGGGTCCAAATTTGGACCCCTAATTGGTAGCCAACTCTAATAGGTATATACATTATTTATAACAATTAAAGTCAACTAAAAAGTAGGTTTCAGAGTAGCAGCCATGTTAGTCTGTATCCACCAAAAGAACAGGAGTACTTGTGGCACCTTAGAGACTAACGATTTATTTGAGCATAAGCTCTCGTGGGCTATAGCCCACTTCATTGGACGCATAGAATAGAACATATAGGGAGGAGATAGATAGATATATATATGCATACAGAGAAAATGAAAAGGTGGGAGTTGCCCAACCAACTCTAAGAGGCTAATTAAATAAGATGAACTGTTGTCAGCAGGAGAAAAAAAAAGCTTTTGTAGTGATAATCAAGATAGCCCATTTAAAACAGTTTGACAAGATACTTAACATGAAAGGAAAAGTAGAATATGTTAAAAGTACAAGATAAATAAATCCTACTGGACACGAAATTGACCTCAGTTCAACCCTGCTTTTTTAAAAATTAATTTTCTCTCCATAGGAGCTCAGTTGTATAATCTTCATTTATATTGTTGAACACTTATTTACACAATTAGTTCCATTGACTTTCCGGGGATACATAAGAATAGCTGTTCATTGACATGAACAAGGCTTACCCAATCTAGCCCAATTTTAGCACTGACAGACTTTATTTAAAAAAAGCTTATTTTACACAGAGCTGTAAATTTCATTTCTTGAAGCATAAAGTCTTAAATTCACTGAAATATTTTCATGATTGCAATTTGTAAAGTACATTTTCTAAATGCTGAGCCCATGTTATTAAAAGCTGGTCATTATGGGTATGTCTACAGAGATGAGAGTGTGCTTCCCAATGCAGGTAGACACACGTGATTACTCTGCTCAAACTACAATGGTCAAAATAGCAATGTGGCTGTGGAAGGGTGAGTACACGCCCAGGGGATCAGGCAGCATTGTACTTGAGTGGTTAGCCCAAGTTGCTGCCCATACTGCAGCTTTAGTATGCTAGCTCAAGCATGACTAGCACATCTCTAGACACACTGGGAAATGCCCTCCCAGCTATTGTGTTTGACATACCCTGGTCTGAGATGTAGATTTACCCTATGTATACTATCCACAGGCCAGGACATTTTTTCACCCCTGATTTTTCTTCCAGACAATAAATTGTGAAATTCAATCTGGAACCATTTTTTAAAATTTTATCGGATTATAGGCAATGAAGTTCTTTTCAAAATAATCTGTAATTGGGGTCAACAGAAACTATCTGTGAGTAACTCATCCGATCAGTGTTCATGTCACGCTCCCCGTCAGTACCCGTCCCAGGCAAGGGAAGCTAGTGATCCAACCAGCGGCTCAAATTTGATGATGAATCCTGGTCACATACCACATGACACACATTGCATATGTGCTAAGAAGAAGCTCTCTCCTAGATACTGCTTCTGTGCTCCTGAACATGCAGTAGAAGCACATTCACCATGGGAATTATTGTTTTAGTTTTTATTACCTATCACAGAACCTACAGGTGTCATCTCATCCCATTAGTGACCTTTCACGCCTTTTCTTTATTTTTTTTTTCACAGAAGCCTTGTCAAAAAAAGTTTTACTCTACACATTCTAGGATTCAGTCTTCACTCTACACCCTGTAAGAGCTTTTCAAATATAGCACTCTCACTCCATCTTCTTCACCTGATTTAGCTGTTCTTTAATCCATGTCTGTATGTGACTGTATAGCTCATGGCAAGTGACTAACTGGAAACTGAATTTCTCTCTTTATGCACAGAAAAGGTATAGTACTACAAGCTTAACCACACTACCTCAGCAGTGCATCTCAATCCTGAGCTGTAGGGACCTCCTTAAGAATGAGAAAGTAATTCAGCATCTGATGTACCAATCTATGCCTGATTTCTGACATTTTCCTATAAATGTATCATGTCTTCCAGGTATGGTGCTAACTTTTTATGTTATGGACATCTGCCTGAGACCTCCAACTTAATCACAAAGGCTGATGAGCAGTAATCAGATAGTAATGACTTTTCAGTAGATAATTAAGGATGCAGAGGTTCAGAGGACTCATACCTGTTTAAGAGTGCAGGGTGGATAGTATGCAGTTAATGTAAAGTAAAGTAATAATAGAATAAGTATAACAAAAGTAAATAGCTTTGTTGCCTCATTCCCTGCACAGTGCATGTGAAATTCAACCCTGTCCAGAGACCCACACAAATTCTATATAGTATTCAAGTCTCAGTTTATTCCTCAAATTGTGGCTTAGGTGAAACTTAAGTGGTTCATTAGACCTTATGCTGGCCTTCTGCATAGGGATATTTTCTCTCTGAAAGATTCCTGGGGAAATCATATTACATGATCATGCAGGAAGTGAAATCTGTTATCAATGTGCATACATACGAGGGCTCATAGTTAAGGTTGTGCATGTGGCCTTGACTTAGATATTTCCTGACATTGGAGTGATTCGTTTTGCAAACTGTGACAGATATGGGACTCTGTCTAAAATTCCAATTTGATTTTATGGGCTATCCATGTGACTATATCCTAATAATGTTGTGATAGAGGGCCTGACAAGGCTAAGCAACTAGCAGGCAATGTGATCCAAATTCAACCTTTAGAAACATGTTAGAAAAGTATGTAAATGGTAATTAGGGCTATTTCATGTTAAATGGACTAGAGCATTGGCATTCAAACTGTCTGTTACAGCTATCCCCCCATTCCATTTTGTTTTCTTACAGCTGTCCCCATACTCCATTTTGTTCTCCTCCTGTGGCCGCCCCCTCCCTGGCTGTTAAGTTGTTTACCAGGGCCACTGCCCTTCTCAAAGGGAGGGCCCCTTAAAGTTGTTTACCAAGAGCCATTGCCCTTCTCAAAGGGATGGCCACTTGTGCTAAGTGGGACCACTGCCCTGTTCAAAGGGTTAGTCCTGAGAAGGGTTTAGTCCCTGTTATCACTTGTTAAACCTGGGCTACGGTGCAGGGTAGGACTAACGTCGCAGCTGCAAAGACCTATTGTGTTGTTAAAGGTCCTGGGGCAATGAAGTCCTAGGCCTCATGTGCTTTGGGGTCAACCTGTTGCAGCAGGATCTCTGCTAGACTATGTTCATCTGTGCTCCAACCTGTTTGTTTTTTCTCTTTCGCTTCCCCTAGCCTCTGCTGAGTCATCATCAGAAGTAACTGTGGGAAGACTGCCTAAGTAGTTTGCGCTTAAAACGCAGGGACAGTTTTCTGAAATCAGACCTGCAGAAAAGGTTCCTGAATTGAGCTGGCCGTGGTCTGTTCAGCCAGCGGGTGTCTGGGGGAGTCATTTCTTCCGCTCTTCAGTTTTATTTTTGGAGCGTCACCCGTGTTTTTGAAAGACCCCCAAACGAAGACGAATTTTGGCTGCCATGAAGAGATCTCCTGATTAATTAAGACCAGTACGACGTAGCCTTCTGATGAGGTCTTGCTGCTTTTTACCATCTGCTGCTTCCTTTGAAGGGTGGTAAGAAATCCCCTCTGTGAAAATCTCCTATAGCATTTATTATTTGAGGGTCATTTTAGGCTGCTGGATCTGGTCCTGGGCCCCAGCACCCTAGCCGACTTAAGCTAATCACCTTGTTCTCGTGTCTGAACAACCTCTGTCTTAAACTCAGCAGCACTTTGCTGCTAAAAAATAAGTCTGTAGCTGCTGCTAAAGCTGTGCCTTCCTGGACTGCCAGCTTGCAGCCGCCCCCCCACCCCCCACTGCTGCTAAGGTGCACCTATTAGAATCAGGTTCGTAAGTAGCTACATAAAGTTGAATTTCATTTTGCATAGCTGTGGTTAAGTTAGGTTTAGAGAATTGTTTTGTATGAGGGCTCTGTAAGTTTAGGTTTAAAAAAATATTGTTGCATTGTGTTTCCTGTTACTTGCTATTTCGATGGTAGTCTGGGTTAAGTTAAATCATAGAGTACAGATGTTGCTGTGTGCTGTATCTCAATTGTGGTTTAAGGTCTGTCTTCGCTGCTGGCCTACAACCTCAATTACTGATTAATGAAGCTCTAGCATAAACACCCACATTGATTACCGCTTTTTCTATCTACTCTAACGAACAGCTCACATTGTTACATTGTTACACTACTGTGAACACAGTGTTTACCCCCAAATAAAAACCTTGATAGTAGTTGGACTATGATTCTGCCTGTGAACAACCACCGTTACATAGACAATTGTTTAGCTACTCGGTTACATTCTATAACTGGTTCAGTTGTTAATTGGGTTACCAGACTGTATTGTACCCCCAGCTGGTATTGTACCCCACTAATTGAACCCCCTCTACTAATGCTTGCAAAAAGAAACCCCTCCCCCATGGTGCTAACTTAACAAACGCCCAATATCTTTCACTATTAAATTTTCCACTGCTCACTATTGAATTTTCCCTGTTTTTTGCATTTTCTTAAAAAAGTTTATTTTGCACCCCACCTGTGCGGTAATTGCTCCCCAAGATCCCATATACCTGCTTAATGGATAATTAACTTATGCTGATGGATGCCACTCATTACCTGTGTATACATAGGAGGTCCACTTCAAAGCTGGAATGATTGCCTATTGTTCACTCAAGGAGTGCATGCTGTCAAGAGGCTGCCCAGTAACTGTATGAAACTCTTGGGCCCTGATCCTTCTCATCTCAGATCTGCTTAAGCTTCATCAAGGGAAGTTTGAGTCATAAGACTGAGGTCTCCAGTTAAACTCTAGACCCATTATGATATTGAACATTTGGACACTGGACTATAACTTGATGAACTGATTCTGATAAAGACTCTTTGCAACTCTAAAGCTCACCATCTCTGCTATTAAATTGATCTAAGAACTTTATTCATACCTTTATCTATAATGATGTTTTAATCAATACTCTCTTTCTCTTTTCTTTTAAAATAAATTTTAGTTTAGTTAAGGCAAATTGGATTTAAACATGTATTTGGGTAAGTTATGAAATGTTTATTGACCTGGGGGTAACGTGTCCACTACTTTGGGATTGGTAGAACTTTTTACATGATGAACAAAATTTTCAGTAATCCTCATCATATTTGACTTGGCTTTCTAGGAGGCAGCCCAAAGCTTGGTTCCTTGGTTCCTTCCGGCTTTTGGGTTACCAGTAAGGTATTGTAGAAGCAGTTTTGTTGCTGGTTTGGTTAATCTAAGTATTGGAATAACCACCAGTTTTGTGGATTGTCTGTCTCATTCCTTGCAGTTTGCCCTAATTGAGCAATCTCAGAATGCCACCCCCCACTCCCTCGACCCAGGACCCTTGTCACAGATGCCTTTCACTATATACTGTCATGTTACACTACATCATCCTGCTCATGGGACGGTCACCTAGTTATCTATCCCTGAATGGGAAGACTATCAACAATTGATTAGCCCTTTCCCTGATGGTGGCATTGCTTTTAATGATAGAATGACCATCATACAGAAGGTGGGAGGCTGTGTCTGACAAACTGTTGTGGAATGGAAAAATCCACAGAAATCCCATAAATGGATAAAGTGTTAGAAACTGCTTTTAAATGCATCCTCTAGCAAGAGAGGTACCTGAACAAGAATAAAAGAGCCTCACTCCTGAATATGAGAGGAAGAGGGAGGGTCTACAGTGCGACACACTGTATCCAGTTCCAAGAAGAACGTTGCTACCAGGGATAAATTGGGTCAATTAAAGTCTTGAGGGAAATGTTAAACTTCAGGTAAGACAATATGCATGGAGCCCATTTGTTGTTTTAACCATTTTAGCTCTGATTTCTTTGTTTCTATAATAAATAAATAATACTTTACTTCAAAGAGGCTGTTCTGAGTCACTGCATGTTCATACTGATCACAGGCAAAGAATGGAAGACCATAGCAAGGGCCAAACCCACCTGTATCTCCTGAGGAAATGTTAGTAACAAGGCTGCTGTAACCAGGAGACTATATAAAAGTGCAGTGAATCATGGGATTCCACTCAGAGAGAAGTTTGGGCACTGGGTCTGTCACTTGGAAGAGTTGCCCTTAATTAGACTAAAGGAAGGAGGGGGTCAAATGTACAACTTGCCCTGGAACTGTGACACAACCCTTAATGTTACTTTTTTGTATGGAATATAGTATTTTAAATTTTCTCAAGCCTACAAATAAGTGAAATTTCTATTGCAAATTGTTCGATGGTCCCAGAAAGTGATTGCATGTTGTAAATCTAAGCTGCAATTTAAGTACAATTTAACAGTGGAATACTATAAATTGTAACATTTTGGCAGTAAGGACTCCTTTCGTTTCTGTTTTTCAAGTTTAATGAATGTGGTATGCTACCAAATAATACAGCATTAAACTCAAATCAGATTTGTTTATAAAGAGCTGATTTAACTACTAAACTGATGATCACAGGGGTTCCTGTTTAAAAGGGTTGGATTTTATAGCTGCTTTTTAAGTAATGAATATTTTCCTTTAGAGTAGATGCAGTGGCTATTGCTCTTTATTTATTAAAAGTTTGCATATAATTTTTGTAAGAAAATATAGAAGCATAAACAAGTTTCCAGTGTCATAATGAATAAACAGAGACATGGGGAGCAAATCCTTTCACTCCTCATATTAAGGTCTTGCATCTTGGCATGGCTCATTTTGTAAATCCATACTTTGCCTTATTAGCCAACACAATGGAATAACATTTAAATTATACATGCTCTTGTGTGAGTCAAAGAATCTGACATACAGAAAGATAAAGAAGCCCAGCAACATTTTACCAAGCCTACAGACCACTGAACAGCTGTCACAACAGCCAGCAGTGGAGCCAACCAAAAAGTCATAAAGCGAATGTGCCAAGGGAGCAGACCAGGTCCAGATGTCAATGCTAGAAGAATGCATCTCTTAACATCTGGTTATGTCAGACATTACCCATATGTGGGTATATGTGTTGGCTTCAAGCCTGGTACACATATGAAAAAATATGAAGTGGAACACATTCAGCTCTGCCAGGAGTAAGCAGAGACTGTGCCAGGTTTGTGTTGAAATTCTGTGAATCTGACAATTGCTTTTCTATTTGTAAAAGTCCAAATGGTCCCTTTAGCAACATTGTATCAATATATTTTTAGACTGTTAATTAGGTTTCAGTTTGTTTAAACAAATCTTACCTAAAGCACTTTGTCACAATTTCCCAGTCTATCCATAGGCTCAAAGTACTGGTTTGTTAGCTCTTGGCTGGCCATCACTTCATGACTGTCACAGTTAGTCGAACTGTGATTGACAATCCAATGAGAGGTAACTTTGCACCTTCCACTTTTCCTGCCTATGGTTATTTATTATAGCCAATATGAATTAATAATTCTTAAGATAAATTTCTCTGCTTTTCCAAAATGAAGCAACAAGGTGTTGTTTCCCCCCACCCCGCCCCACCCCCCAATGCTGAGAGTGCACAAGATAGACATGAATTTAATTCTGGTCCAAGCCTTTTTTTAACTTTCTGTCAAGCTTCATCTTCCAGGTTCTGGAAAACATGCTTTATTTAAAAAGCCCAATGATGACATTTTCAAAAATGCCTAAGTGACTTAGTTACCTAAATCCATTTTGAAAATGAATCGAGCATTCAGAAGCCTAAGTTTCATGCCAAGTCCATATGACTTAAAGGCATAAATGCTTAGTTTACATTTGAAAATGGGATTTAGATACTTTGAATAATGCTACCCCAAGCCTCCATTTCTTCCCATTAACGGTGGATTGCATACCTCTGACAGTTTACATGTTCTCACAGGGGCACTACTGCTCACTAGGTTCCCTGTGGTATTTAGAGTTCTGAAAGGCTGCAAAATCTGGCCTTATTGCAGAATGATCTAAGCTTTTGTAAAAGTTTTAATAGGTTTTATGATTATAGGCATCTGGTTGCTCTGAAGTGTTCCTGGAACAGGGAAAGAGGAGTTCAAAACCCATAAACTCTCAGATCACCTTTTCCCCTCATTCCCTTGCAATGGGATGGGACAGAAAAGATTCAAATCTTCAGTTATCTGTGGCCTGAATAAAACAAGAAGAAAAATAAACGTTGTGTGACTTCCATAACATCCAGCTTCGCCACTTTTCATCCTCCCCTACACCTTCTGCAGCACTGCTTTATTTGTCAATATAAAGTTTTGTGTCTCACAGGCTATTGGGTCACCTTAATAATCAAAAATACTTTCAGAACTGAAGTTTATATTGTACTTATTAAAATGTACAAGAAATGTACTGATTGCACTATTCATGAACATTTTTAAAGTGGTATAATTTGCCATAAATTTTAATGCAAGACGGTGTTTAGCAGCACTGACATCAGGGAGTTTTGATGAAGAAGAATTTATATAGAGTTTGTTGCAGAGCACTCAGAACCCTGTTACTCATTATTGCTTAGAACAGTACATCATAAACAAGAGATAATTTCAGTCTGAGATTTTACACACTTTCCATCCCTGTATTACTCAAAGCGAATAATAGGCTATAGGCTGCTGTCTGTTGACGTAAATATTAGAGAAAAGCTCAGAGATAAACATTTTTACTCTCTTGCTCCCGTTTTTTTTTTTTTCTGTAACTCTGGTGAAAAGTCCTGACAAATACATTCCAATAAAATTTTCTCTTGGATTGCAACAGCACCATCAAAATGGCAGATTAGTTGACGATTTTTCTTCCCTAATCCTTCTGTTCTCTGCATCCTCCACTTTTCGTTGGAGACACTATGTCTCTTTTTCCACAATTATCATGATGTACTAGTAATGTTGGCAAGGGCAAGCTGTGCTTTGCATCCTTTTCAGTTTCTCTTGACTGCACCCCTCAGGTAACAGGCCTGGATTTCTGCTCCTTACTGGGAGTGGAACCTATGGCCCTACCACCGTGAGCCTGGATTCTGAGGCTGCAGCCCTCGAATCACCAATCATATTAACATGTGACATCCGGAAGATCTTTCTCTATGGGACTCTGTGACAGTAGCTGATTAAAATGACTCACAAAGAGCTTCTTCAAAACAAAGCATTATTTCTCTCTTTGTATCCAAAGGTATAAAGCATGCAGAGCAAAGGAGGGAAAGGGCAAAAGGCGAATATGCATGTGTCTTTCCTTTCTAGAGCATAATCTTTCCTTTTAAATTTTCTAAGCTCCTCTCAGTCCAATTAACCCCATCTCTGGGTCCCACAAATGCTGCCCTGCTCTTATGTACAATACACAATTGAGCTTTTAAAAAATCTATATTTCACTGCAAGTTCAATATGGTCTAATTTTTTTCTCCTTACAATAGCCTTGCTACTCTTGCTGTCCTTTTCAGGAGCCTTGCCTTTCTATATAAAGTTTGCTCCAATGTTTATTCAAACCAGTTGGCTAATCCTTCCATACCGCCTTATCAAGTTGACTCCAAAAGTCTTCCGCCATGACCTAATAGTAATCATTTCTGCTTCTCTAAATGAACTTGAACTACAACATGAACAGATTATCTATATCTCTTCTTAGTAAGTTTACTTCATATGCATTTTGAGACATGTGGAGCAGAAAAAGAAAATCAAACAGAAAAGAAAGGGGGAAAGAGTATCTATTAACTCAATTTTTGTTTTCTAACAAGGAATTAATCCATAATCCACAGGATTCATCACCAGTCATGGTTCCAAAACTTCAATCATATGTAATTCTGGAAATCCAGACATGCAACACAGAATCATCAAACTTCTCACTTTTGATGATAAGTCCCTTAAGTAACATGTTTTATTATCCACTTTGGCTCAAAGAATCTCACTAACATACAAACGTTGGAATATTTAGCCTTTACTGGCTTTCATTTAAGATGTAATAAGCAGTGGTTTTCCTTACAATCACTAGCTTTTGGAAAACTGAAAAGTGTAAAAGCATAAAATTTAATCATAAGAGCAGCCAGGTCTCTTTCTCTTTAGAGCTGGATATTTTTTTCTTAATATATTTCTATTATCATCTCTTTCCTTATATATTAAGCATTCACTTCACTAATGCATTTATATTCTTTCTATGATACCTAAGGCATCATCAGATCTTAAAGCAAGCAAAGTTGGGCCTGAAGGGTTAAGAGATATTCAAAAAGGAATATTTAGATGCTGCTGGAGTGGTGTTAAGAGCTGATTAATTGTTATAATTATTATATTACTTTACAGTCTCCTAAAGTTGCTTAGTATGGTACCTCTCTTCCCTATGAATCTATCTGGAACCAAAGTCACAGCATATTTCCAGTGAGCATTGTGCTGTTGGAGATCTTTCAGATGAGATGCAGTGAAATCTCAAGTCACTTTTCAGAAGATTAAGGCAAAAAAAACTGGTGCCCAAAAATTTGGCCAATTTATAAGCCTCTGAAACTTGCTGTTCACACATGCTTAGTAGAGACTTCATCTGTTTTTGGCAGCTCAAATTTCCAGAGATTCCATCCTCACAGAGGAGGTTCAGGCCTCTCACAGCTCCTAGTACTACTAGACTGTATATACACCAACCATACAGAGTTACTGAGCATGGTCAGGTGAGGGTTATAGAGCCTCTGTAATGGCTTCTCCCAGATGTTCTGGGCCAGGCACCAGAATTTAGAGTAGGAACATTGTCTCTCCTGTACTCCCGATGATCCCCTCGTAGGCACCCAGGAAGCATGGAGGAGGAAGCCTTCTGATTCAAGCCATCTGGATCTGGAGAAGGGAAAGGAGTTGACTGGGCAAGAAATCTGGTGAAGATGGAGTTGGAGGGAGGGAACACGCTATGAGTAGCTGGGCAAGGACAACATTCCAGAGTGAAAAGAAGGCTGAGACTCAGAAACAGACAGAAGGGAATCTGGTTGGACAAGGAGATTGGGACCAGAAACAGGGGAAACAGGAGCATGAGGAGAGGCCATAGATCTGGCAATGAGTTGGATGCAGGTGGAGAACTGGGACTGGCATGGCAAAGAGATTTGGAAAAGGAGCCAAGAGTGGGAAGAGATAAGACTGAGACTGGAACAGAGTAGGGGGGGATAGGGCAGAACAAGCCAACCTTGGGGAGAATGGGCAGAAGAGTCTGTTCCCTTTACAACACAGTGTCCTCCAGAGCCTGGAATGCAACCCAAAATCCCTGATTCTCATCATTTCTCTGCTGTAAGCAAATATCTATGAAACTTACTGGCATAGTTCCTCATCCGACTCATCTCTATTGAGGTTTTCAACTTCCTTTATTCCATTCATTCAAGTGGCACAGGTCTGTGTGGTGGATCTAAAAGATTGCCACCCTGTGGATGACCTATGTTGATGTAAATAATGCCACATGATGGTATTTCAGGGGGTGAGGGAGTCAGTTTGCTTTATTAAAAAACATTTTTTGCACAATTTCCTAGGTAAAAAGAACTAATAAGTGTGCAAAGTCAGTCACTCAGAAGTTAGGAAATAGCAGAATTAAAGTGGTCTGTGCAACATTATTCTGTTTGTGCATATGCATTATGACATAGTCTTTAATTATATGATCGTAAGTGATTTTTAACACAGAACCGCAGCCTCTTTCAGTGTATGGGAGGAACCTGCTCTGGAGATGAATCAGAGTTGTGTAGTAAATGAAGGTGTTGTCTGTAGGACTCTTGCCTCATTTTTCCAGAGATTGGAACATTTGTCGCGACTGAATGAGGTAGGTCATGCATGAAGAGAAAGGATAGTGTCACGGGTAAGGCAGCTGAATGCTGCACTGGAAAAATCAATTCTATCCCTCCCTCTGCCACAGAGTGCCTATATGCAGCTAGGCAAGTCACTTAATCTAAACTTAATCTAAACTTTTCAATTGCAAAAAAAGGCTAATATCATTCTGGCAGTATCAAGAGGAGTGTTGTATGCAAGACATAGGTGATAATTGTCCTGCTCTATTCAGATCTGGTGAGGCCTAAGCTGGAGTACTGTGTCCAGTTCTGGGTGCCACATTTTAGGAAAGACAGAATAAATTGAAGAAAATCCAGAGAAGAAGCACAAAAAATGATAAAAAGTTTAGAAAGCCTGACCTATGAGGAAAGATTTTAAAAAAACTGGACATATTTAGTCCTGAGAAAAGAAGACTGGAGCAGAGGGGCTGATGAAGTCTTCAAATATGTTAAGAGCTATTATAAGGAGGATGGTGATCAGTTGTTCTTTATGTCCGTTGAAGGTAGAACAAGAAGTAAGGGCTTAAAACAAGAAGCAATCTCCACCCAGGGATACTTAGGTTAAATATCAGGAAAAAATTTCTAATTATAAGCGCAGTTAAGCACTGGAATGAGGCTTTCAAGGGAGGTTGTGGAACCCCCAGCATTGGAGGTTTTTAAGAACAGGTTGGGCAATTACCTTTCAGGGAAGGTCTTGGTTTACTTGATCCTGCCTTTGCACAGGGGGCTGGACTTGATGACCTCTCGGGTTTTCTTCCAGCCCTATGATTATATATAATATTTTTGTGTTTAATTTATGTACAAGGCTTTAGATTTGCATTGTTTGTTGCACAAAGGCTTTTAAACATCCATTGCTATATCACATATGAAGATAATTATCTTTCTTTTGGTAGCTGTAGGTTTTTGTATGCCAGTGAGGGAAAGCTTGCAAGAATACATGATATCTCCATTTCAAACTTTAATATTCACTTTGATGTGATTAAGTCTAAATAATTGATTACTACTTTGAACTCTGTAAGTATGCTTCAAATTAATTTTCTCAAAGGTTTCCATTAATATAATCACAATTTCTTTTAAAAATACTTAGGTTCAGATCTTTTACCCATCATATCAATATTAATGTTTTCATTCTTTCATAAACCATTTTGTAGTGATTAACTCTGATTTATTTATTTGGACACTGAAAGAGAACATTTTTCATAAAAGAACTTGAGAAATAATTAGAAGCTTTAGAGAAGGGGATGTCATTATCAAATGAATGGTTTTTCTGAATAAAGTGTAGGCTTCAGAGGATTAGTATAACATAGTATTGTAGGCTACTTATTTATTTATTCTGCAGTAGCACTAGAAGCTCCAGTCATGGACTAGCATTCCATTGTGCTAGGCTCTGTACAAATGCAGAACAAAAAAGATGGCCTCCTCCTCCAAAGAATGTACAACCTATCTAAACATAATATAAGACACAACAGTGGACACAGATGGACAGGGGATCACAAGGAAACAATGAGACATTATCCATCAGCATGACAGGCAGTGCTCTCAACAAACCAGCAACCTAACCATTGTCAAGTTACTTGTGTCTAGTCATTAAAAATGAGTGAGGGAAAAATCTCTGAAGTGCTGAAAGTTTTGGAGATTAGATGCAAAGTTCTGCTTGCACCTTTTTACTTATATTGGCACCACTTTTTCTGTATGCAGACAGAACATTCCACAGGTCAAGCCCCTTTCTTCCCATTCAGTCAGCTGTTTCACTGGCAATGCAGTCAAATGATGATCTTTTTTTGGCTCATCAGTGAAATCCAAAACCCAACAGCAACAGGAAATTAAATACTCTAGACTTGCATTAGGCTGTTATTGACAGTTAGAACAAACAAAGGCTGCTTATGCAGTTGCTACACAAAGGCAGGACTTTGTGCCTGCTTGGAGTCCCATTGAATTCAATTACCAATAATAATCATTAATAATAATTTAATAAAGCAGTTGTTAAATCGGAAGTAAATAAAAATACACAGCACTTGGCTGGGTGGCATCATTTAGATGTGATACATCAGCCCATTTACTCCTCATGATCTCTTTCTCCCCACCAGATGCCCTTCCCTTCCCAGACTTCTGCCAATTCTAGTCTATGTCATGGCATCTCTAAATAACCAGTTTCCCATTCTGCTGTGTATACTTAGATCCTTCCCAGGTAGTTTCAGTTTACAGCTCTGCTCCTGTCACTCCTCGTTGAGCCCAATCCTGTGCTCTGGTGAGTTTCACCAGTATTTGGAAGTATTTTAGACCACTTCGTGTCAGATAAAGAATTGCAGAGAAGAAGATCGTTGTAAGCAAACTTGACGGCAGAAAGGAGCTGCAGCAAAAATTGAGATGGTGGCTAAATTTCAAAAGGAATCTACTTGTAGAAAAGCCAGCTAGGTCAGTGATGTGCTACCAGCATTTTAACAAGTTGTCTGTAATGGGATATACTGGTCCTTTAAAGCCAGAGGCTTTTCTGGGCCCAGGCTATCCAAATCCAGGAGTTCTGGGGCAGACAGAAACCTTGGGAATGACAGAGGCAGACACGGAGAGAAAGCAAATGACCTCAGCTTGGGATAATTCTCACTGTCTGGACACCTTCTAGTCTACTGTTCCTTTTAACGTAGGAGAAGGGAGGGCTCCCCTCTCTTGAGCACCTATGTGAACTGCACCTCTGACTCCTTTTGACCTTATCAAGAGCACCTTATCTACCAGAACTCAGGCCTTTAGCTGTCACCTGTGTGGGGTGGAATCACATGATTCTCCCACACTCAAACCCAGCCCTGGGTTACAGTTCCCTGGTATTAACTGTGATTTACCTCACCAGACCTGACTTAGGCTCAGAGACTATTTTGTTCCCTCCAAGGCAATGACTGTGATAAGCAGTAACCAGACAATTTTTCTCCTCTGCTGATAATAGCTTCTCTTAATTAGTTAGCCTCTTATAGCTGGTATGGGTACTTTCACCTTTTCATGTTCTCTGTTTGTATAAATAGCTTCTTACTGTATGTTCCATTCTATGCATCCGATGAAGTGGGCTGTAGCCCATGAAAGCTTATGCTCAAATAAATGTATTAGTCTCTAAGGTGTCACAAGTACTCCTGATCTTTTTGCGGATACAGATTAACACGGCTGCTACTCTGAAACCGTAGCTGAGACCAGACAGACTCCTTAAAACAAACTATCATTTATTTGGGGGGCGGGGAAGTAGTTAAGAGAAAATACATCTCAAAATCAGTAAATCACACTGTATACATATCTTGCTTTTCCCAAAGACTTTTCATTCCCTGTATCTGGGAAGGCCTAGTTTCTTTTGACTCCCCCCATAGAGTCTCTCTCTCTCTCTCTCTCTCTGTCAGCTTGTCTCCCTGGCAGAGCTCACTGCCAGCACCTCAACAAGTCATCCCCTTTTGCAGGGATCAAAACACTTTTTAATTTATTTGTAGCCCTTTTGATCTCTAGCCTCCCTATCTGGTAAAACAGTTGTGTCACTTTGTCCTTGAAGTATGTAAGGATGTTATCATTCAAGTGCTAAGGTGTTCTTATCTGGGAAGCCATTGTGTTGCCTTCCTATACAGATCCCACTGATCTGACCATTATAGGTGCATAATAAACATTGCACTACCTCCAATATAAATTATGGTACAGGATCTTTTAATAACCCCAACATAACTTCCCGACTGACCAGGTCACATACAATGTTCAGTAAATTATTACATAAGTAATAATGTTGTTAATATTGCTATCAGCTCCATTCTTGTCACACCAATTAAGACAAGTTCTGGGAAGGAGGATAGTTTATAATTTACCTCTTACCTCATAACAGGACAGACACCAATAAACAGATGACTGCCTGTTAACCACACCTAGGCCAAGAAGACTGAATTGTTTCACTCAGTTTCCGAAATATGGAGAAGCACTGGGAAACATATGCACTCAACAGAGATGTCCAGAGAGAAATGAACCATTTGTCATGAAGATTTTTGTTTCAAACTTTATTTATTTGAGAGGATTTACAGCCAGTCTGAGTGGAGTTGGGAAGAAGTCATTTAAAGGGCCAGCAGAAATAATCTGAGCAACGGTTGAAACCTGCTACAGGTCCCACAAAATGTTCGCCTTTGCTCATAATTCAGTCTGGGCACTACGGGTGCATGTGTTTGCAGACAGAAAGGATGATGGATGGGGTAATATGTTAATTTTTTTTCCTGTTTAAACAAAACCCTTTCTCATTACCAATGCAGGAAGCAACACCACTTAACAAGCAAATTCAGAAACTACAATATTGGTAGTGTAAAATTGTTCAGTGTGAGACATCTAAGCAGGGCCGTGGGATATCCTGTATGTGTGCGTCATTTGATGCAAACAGATTCATTTAAAAATACAATCTCCTACATTTACCAAATTAATTTTGGGTCCCTGGAACAAATCATTTGTCAGGGATATAGAGAAGTTGCAATTCCATCAGAGACAGGGAAATCATTACAACTTTTCCTTCAGTTTACAGGCAATTTTCTTCATCGGCTGCCAAGGGGGGGCTAAACCTCTTCCAGCAAACATTAATGAGGTAGGGTCCAGGGTTTCAGTTCAGGAAGAGTATCTTCCATTGTGGCAGAGGAGAAGTATTTGCAAAGGGGACCTTCTTACACTGAAAGTTAAGATTGAATACAGGAATTTTATTTGCTTGCCCTACGAAGCTGTATCTCAAGATTTGGATTTGAACTCATTCCAGATGTCCTGTCATCTGTGGTCAAGAGGCCAACCTAAATTGTCTCAGCAGCTTTGTCTCATCAATCATGTCTTTCTACTGCTTGCAAAGCACATGTAGCTCCTCTTCCATTTTGCTTGTGCTCTGCAAGGTTCAGTCTCATGAATAAGGAACATGCAAGATTCCTTACATTTGGCCCACTCTAGGGCTCTCCCTACTTAGGATCCCCTCCCCCCCCCCCCCCTGGGGGGCTCCCCCCCTTTGAGCCCCCCCCCCCCCCCCCCCGCGCACACACGCACATCTAGATCCTGCACCCTGAAGCCACAGAATTTGCAGCTTGTCTAAAAAATCTCTGTGCTCAGATACTACAATGATGGTTGTGCTACAAAACCCAGTTAGTTGTTAGTTTGTCTGGGAACATTTACAGTCGTTTTTCATTTAGCTTCCTCTGAAGTATCAGTAAGATACCTGATTGGATGTCTCAATATTCCAATTTATTACGTCAATTCCTATCTTTCTAATGGAAGATATTTGATATTCAGCTAGCATAAGTGCCTGACTGAATCTAAATAAGTAAAGTTTTGATTAGAGGAACAAATTATCTTGTATATCATCATTTCACAGAAAATCTTCACAAAATAATTCTCCTTACTGTAACCCTTTTATGTGATTGGCAGATTCATTGTAGTGAAAAGTACCCAATTTTTTGCTAATTGCTCTTTTATGTTGCTTTGACACATGCTTTGTTATTTACCTTCTCTGCTGCTGGCTATGATAAAGTAAGATTAATCTCTTGTCGTTGTCACATCAGCAGCTTCACAGCTTTCATGCATGCTGAAAGTGTGTAGACTAATTTATCTCGATCCTTTCACATGCCTGCTACCTCTGTTGTGAGGATGCATTTTCTCAAAAAGAAAAAAAAAAGTGTGTGAACTTCCAAATATTTTAGATCATGTGACAGACTGAAACATTAATAGTGGGAAGATTTGGGGGGGAAATCTACCTGATGTTTCTGTTGAACAACTTTCTTTGAAAATGGTAACTAGTTTAGGCAGAAAAATGTGGAAAAGATAGTAGTATTTTTGAGGTACATTCAGGCATCAGAACATTAATCAGCTAGCAGATTCTCCAGACACTAACTTTTTCTGTTCACATAAAAGAGCACTTTCATCTATGTACCTGGATGGTAAGATCACAGGATACACTATTCAAAAAAATAATACTTGTGAATAGATTCTCCTGAAGCAGGAAAAGCACTTGATAAAGAGTATAGGAATCTGGGGAAATCTTTTTCAGTGGCATAGAGCAAAAGGAGCCTTCAAATTCTCAGTCCTTAAAATTTGGAGATGAATAAAACTTCATGCAGTTAACAAATACAGGCTAACTCAAATACTCTGAGATCTCCCCAGTAGGAGGTTCTGAACTGGCACTGGAGCCAGAAATCCCTTGGAAAATGCTTGTGTTTCTTCTACAAATCCAAATATAACATATCAGAAACATATTTTTTCCCATTTAGCTAGTTCCCTGAGGCCTTCAGTTGTCTTTATTTTGTTATATGGGAGAGTGACTATGAAATACTATTTAGAGATATTTATCCTTTTTCTTCCTTGAAGTAACACCTACCAGTGGTATTTTGATTTTATTAATGTATATGAGTGAAAAATGTCATTGAAAGTTTTGTTCATAGCTCAGCCGGGCAATGAATATTTTCCCTGCAGTTCAAAGACTGGGATAGACTATGGGGGAATTCTTGATCCTACACAGGTGATTTTTAGATGCAGAGAGAAATATTTCCACCTGACTTTTTGATTAGGAAATGATGCCTAAAGGATAGAACAAGCCATTTTTTTCTAAAAAGAGCAAACTTTTCATTTTACACCTGTGACAAGATGCTACAGCAGCTACTACAACCATCTCAGCTCTAAAATCTAGTGCATTTGAGTTTAAAACTTTTCAGGATGACAATGAAAAACAACAAACTAATGAGGTTTGACTTGCACAAAACAGTAATTACAATAGATAATACAATTTCAACTCCAGGGTTCATAATTTATGTCTACCCAGGAAAATATATCTGATTTGGTATCCACAATAAGTGACTATTGTTCTACATATGTGAGAACTAATTGGTTGGGAGGGGGCCAGGATTTTAGGATGACTAGTTAATATTCACTCATGCCCTCAGTGATCCTGAGCTGCTTTACTTATTGAACGATATGTTACTGAGTTTCTATTTTATACATTTTATTAATTATATTAAAAGTAAAATCAAGAAAACATATAATTGTAACATATAACTAAAGCTAAACTACTATTAACACTACTAAACTAAGAATAAAACAATATAAATACCAAATCAAGGTCAAATCAACAAAATTAATTCATTATTGGATGGGAATTAAATAATCAAATTAATTAAATCACCAGATTAATATTCTAAATTATCAATCCTTATAAATCCTAAAAAAGGACCTGAAGAGATGACTGTCCTTTTGGTTACAAAGTTCCACTAAAGGATTTCACCCAAGTCAATCAAATCAGAACTTGGAGCTGGTTAAATCTTTTGACATTGAAACCAAATTATTATTTTATATCTGAAATGAAACTTCTGATTCAATTACAAAGTTTCCTACTTAGACTGCAATTCTTGTGTGGTGGCTAACCCTTTTCGCCCCTTTCTGACTACCTAACAGAGATTTACAATACAGTTTTTAACAAAACAATTAGGTGACTGGATGTTTAACTCTTGTTTGGCAGTTTACAGCTGATACCTTTAATTTTCTTAGGACTCACAGAAAATAGAACACACTTTAATGAGTATCTGTATGAGACTATATTTTAAGATTATTTAAACATGGGAAAGTTTCCTTCTGGTGCCTTCCCGACATGGACACACTTGGATGAGCACAACATTATTTTCACACCCTAAAATTAAAGAAAAAGGCTGAGACGTTTCCTAATAAAAACAAAAGGAAAAAAAATCAGATACTTATATTAACGGCATTCATGACCTCTTCATCTCTTATTCTTCTGGACTCTTCTGGCACAGAAGCTGGAGCTTGCTAGCAGGCTGTTTTCACATGCAGGGAGATGAGTCAAAGGCTGGCGTAGCCTGTTCATTGATGTTGTGTGACATCCTCTCCCAAAGGTGATCAGCATCAGAGTTCTAGAATATCAGACTTGCCTCAAGTGGCTTGTAAACCCAAAAGATGAGGCTTCTTGGCCTTAACCTTGATTCTTACAACTTGCTATCAGTGCTTACTCTGCCTTGAAACACCTATCTCCAGGTGTGAGGCTTTTCCTTGGAGCTACGCAACTTGGCCCAAATAATGGTTGAGTTGGGTCATCCATAGAAAACTTCAGTGCTAGGAAAAATCATGCTTAAGCCAGCAATTTATAGGAAAAAAATTCCATGTTTGCTTGTCACAGAGGCTGTATATCCACAATCCCCCAAAATTTCAAAAATACAGAACAGAGACCAGCTTTGAGGAAGCTAACTTGGCCTCGTCTGAGTGAAAAGGTCTTGAGATTACATTATGTCAGCAGTTTACAGTAAGTTTGGCACAAAGTCCTAGAAATCAAAATGATTTAGAAAACCCTCACAACAAATAGCTATTCAACATTCATCCATCAGCAAAATTAAAAATAAGGTGGAGAACTTGTGACCAAGTAATTTTTTTTCACAGTATGCTTTATGTATGGGAATTGTGTGATAGGGCAAATAACTTCTCTTTGAATGTTTCATATTGGCACAAAAAAGTAACTTTAAAGCTTATCAGGATAGAACCCCTTTACAATAAAAATAGTACACCATTTCTTGCACATACAGTAGCAAAGTTATAAAAGGAAAATAAAAGTCTTCAAAGCCTAGATTGATCCATTGGGCAATAAAATGAAAGGTAAAATTTGCATTGCAAGACTTCTGGTATGCCCTGAGGGAACCATGTAGGATGAATTTGTATGGAAATACTTATTGTAAGTTATAGATCCACTGGTTCTACCATGCCTTGTTCAATTTAATGCCATTATCCCTCTTCTAACTTGGAGTTGGACTTTTCTATTTATAGCCATATGAACCTGCACTTGAAAATATGACAGAAATCTGATTTTAAGAGCAGTAAAATTAGCTGAAAAAATAAAGTCTGAAGATGCATCCGGGAGGTTTTTCCCTGATTATTCTGCACTCTTAGTGAAAAGGTGCAGAGCTTTTATCAGAGTTTAAAAAAAAAAGTCTTTGTACTTTAATTCTGTCTTACTGTTCCCAGCACACTAAGGATTGTGGTTGGAGGAGACACTTACATTTTTACAACCCCCAAAGATGCTATGCAGTCTGTGGAATGCAGTATGTCAGCTGCTGACATGGAAACCAAGCAAACTAATCATGGCATTGTGAATTAATGAAGGAAACATTAGTAAGTTTATAATATCTGCCTAGACAGTTATCTAGGAAATATTTGTATTTTATTGCTTTGTTTTTGACAAAATACTGGTTATATTACAGGGTTGCTCCCTGCTTTCAAGTTGTTAGATTGTTTAACATAGCTAAGTGTTTTTATTCTTTTTTTATTAGGTACCTCTTACTCTTCTGTGGATGTCTAGCACTTAATGAGGATAGTTAGAGTGCAGACAGCATGATGAGATTAGGTGAAGTAATAGACATTTGTTCTGGAAGAGAGGAGCTGGTTGTCTATGCTATGCTTGCTCAAATGATGCAAGAGCTAGGTAAATAAATGATGAATCTTTTTTTTTTTTTTAACTGCGACTAATATATATATTATACATTTGGTTTGGTGGCAGTTAAAAAAAATTAGTTGGGCCAAACCAAATTTTATTTTTTTCAGATTTTGGATTAATTTAAAAAGCCTGCAAGAATTTGAGCATTAGGTCTGCTGCAGCACAGCTGAGTGCCCTAACCCTGAGACTAAAGGATATGGTTCAGGGAGGTGAGGAAGGTGTTGGTACCAGCAGCAGCAGCACCTCCTCCTCCTCCCAGCCATTTTGTGACTGGCCAGAACTGTGTATCAAATCTGCAAATAGTTTTGGGTCTACCAAAACTTCATTTTTCATCAAATAAACTAGTCTGAAAATTTTTTCCCATTTTGAATTGTGACACTATCAGAAAGTTAGATTTTCTATAGATTCAAGATGCAGAATCACATTATTTCAATATCTCCTATATGGTGATTACTATGTGTTATATACATTGTCATAATATATTCTTACTGATGTAATTGTGACACAAAGTAACAGTAAAATTTTTTTTGCAGTATCTTGCAAGTTTATCATGTCTCATGATATTTAGAGCTAGATTCACCAAAACAAAACAAAAATGTTAAGCACGGTGACACCAAGAATTGCCACACCTTATTTTAAGACACCCAGAAATTCACCGCAGTTCACAAAGCCTGAGTTAGGTGCCTAAGCTTTCTATGCAATGAATAGGGAGAGAGAGGTGCCTCAGAATGAGAATCACAAAAGCCAGTATGTGAGGCAGCTCTTTACCTAAACTAGCTAATGGGAGATGCCAAGTTGAGGAGTGTGTCCTAAGCCCGGCACTCTCACAGAGATAGGTGCGTAAGTCTAGGCTTCAGGGAGTCTTCTCCCTCTGCTTGGGATTCTCAGTTACAAGCCACGCTTAGTATTAGGCACTTATGACATTTTGACAAGAAGTGAGAGGGAGGGGAGAAGGTGCTCCCTTGCAACTTATAGTCCATTGGTTAGTATACTTACCTGGGATGTAGGAGATCCCTGGTTCAAGTCCTCCCTCCACCTTAGGTGTAGAAGGGTAGCTCAGCTGCCTCTCAGTTGCGGGCCCTTACTAATATTCTGTGGGATATTCTGATGTGTAGAGGAGAGCTCCCTCAATCTCTCCTGCTGAAGCTGCTGCATCATTATCTGAATTAATAATTAAAGTCACTGGAGTAAGGGGACTGGATCCTAGGTCTCTCATTGCCTGAGTGAGTGCTTTAGCCACCAGGCTACAGAGTCTAATAGAGCATGGAGTCAAATATAGTAAATATCTTAAATGAAACAAACAGTACAATAGAATCTCTACGGATAGAAAATCCATGCTGTAAAAATAAGTGTTGCAGTAGGAATACACTACTAACCACCTGATTAGGACATGATGGTGATTGTGAAAAGCTCAGGGAGATTAGAGAGGCTATAAAATTAGAAAACTCAATAATAATGGGGGATTTCAATTATCCCCATATTGACTGGACGGGATGCAGAAATAAAGTTTCTAGACATCATTAGTGACTGCTTCTTAGAGCAGCAAGTCTTGGGACCAATGAGGGGAGAGGAAATTCTTGATTTAGTCCTAAGTGGAACACAGGATCTTGTCCATGAGCTGAATATAGCTGAACTGCTCTGTAATAGCGACTGTGATATAATTAAATTTAACATCCTTGTGGAGGGAAGAAAATACCAAAGAAGCCTATCACAGTAGCATTTAGCTTCAGAAATGGGAGCAACACAAAAATGAGGACGCTTGTTAAATTAAAATTAAAAGGAACACTTACAAGAGTCAAATACTTGGAAGTTGAAATTTTTTAAAAACACCATAATAACGGCTCAGATTAAAAGTGTACCTCAAATTTAAAAGAATAGTAAGAGAACCAAAAAAAAAAAAACGCCACCATGGCAAAATAACAGAATAAAAGATGCAGTTAGAAGCAAAAAGACATCCTTTCAAAAAATCAAAGTAAAATTCTACTATAAAAGAGCATAAACTCTGTCAAGTGCAAAAGTATAATTAGGCAAGCCAAAATGAATTTGAAGAGCATCTAGCAAAAGACTCAAACTAACAGCACACACACAAAAAAGAGGCATCAAAAGCAGGAAGATTACCAAGAAATCAGTATGTCCACTGGGCAACTGAGGTGCTAAAGGACCACTCAAAAAGACAGGGCCATTTTGGAGAAGGTAAATGAGGTAAAGAGAATGTAAGGGAGATTCCCACACCTAAGCCATTCTTTTTAGGTGACAAATCTGAGGAACTCTCCCAGACTCAGATGTAAGTAGAAGAGGTTTTGGAACAAATTGATAAAATAAACAGTAATCAGTCATTAGGAGCCAATGGTATTCACCTGAGAGTTCTGAAGGAACTCATATATAAAATTGCAGAATGGTACCAAGTGACTTGAGGATAGCTAAAGTGACACCATTTTTTTTTTAGAAATGCTCCAGAGGTGATCTTGGCAATTACACGCTGGTAAGCCTAACCTAAATATCAGGCACACTGTTTGAAACTATAGTAAAGAACAGAATTATCAGACATATAGATGAACACAATTTGTTGGGGAAGAGACAACATTGCTTTTATAAGTGGAAATCACGCCTCACCGATCTATTAGAATTTGTTGATAGAGTGAACAAACATGTAGACCAGGTTGCTTCAGTGGATATAGATGAGCTGGGGTTATGTGAATACCACTGTGGCTTGACTCTTGAATGTACTTAAACTGTAAGTTCGGTGCTAAAATATTTTTTGTGAATCTAGCTCTTAGAGTTTTTCCCTCAAGCCCAGATCCTGGAATTTGTGGTATTCTGTGATAATCTAAGATGTCATTTAAGAAAAAGTAAGATTTTAGCCCTCTTGGTTGCAGAGAAAAGATTGAAAACATGACTTGAGTGTATTCTAAAGCTTCAAAAACCAGAAAGCAAATAAAAGAACCCAAAAAATAATATTTTTAAAAAATATTTTGTGCCGCTATTCCTTGAAAAATAAAGAACAACCAATTACTGAAAGCTTTCAACACTTTTTTTTTCTCATAGTATAACCCTTCCCTCTACTGTTTAGACTCTTACCAAAACCATGCTGTGTTATTAAGTTGGACTATTTTTAATCGGTCTTCCTGTGTTCTGATCAAGCCCCCTCATTTTGTCCGACTTTCATTCCTCCATTTCAAAAGAACATAAATTCTTTTGCACTTTTGACCAGATATATTCCCTATCTGGACTAGACAGAAAATTATGAATTTTCAGTAAGATCAGATGGTATTCCTAAAATAGCCAGCAGAAGACACTGATATAGAACATCAGTTCCTACTCCTGTTACATGCAGAGGTCATTCCTAATAATAAATCTCTTTTATGTGGCAATGCAAAAATATTGCCACTTATAGTCATTAATATGTTTAATACCATACATTTTACAGGCAAGATTTAGTGGGACCTCTTAGAGGTAACTGACTTTTTTTTAAAGAATTTCAAAGATATTTTTGCAAAGTCAGCAATTTCCTCTTGACGATAAAGATTGTATGATTCTTCCCACTTGAGTTTAGAGACAACTTGTGTTGCATCTATTCCTTTTTTTCCACAAGTTGTATTCTTGCCTCCATATGTAGGAAGTTACTAGCATAGATTACTATTAATCAAAATGTCAGTATATCTTACATTCCGTTTTCCACAAATGTAGAAGGAAGAAGCCTAAAAGAAACAAAAAAATCCAAACATTCCAGACATTTGCCAGTTTGGCAGAAATGTAAATTTCATACAAAAGAAAAACAAAGTGGAACATTCTAAACCTTTGAGAATGCTATTCTGTTCCAGAGATTGCTGCAAATAACGTAACCAGAAACAGTTACATAAGAATGGCTATACTGGGTCAGACCAAAGGTCCATCTAGCCCAGTATCCTCTCCTCCTACCATGGCCAATGCCAGGTACCCAAAAAGGAATGAACAGAAAAGATAATCATCAACTGATTCACCCCTGTTGCCTATTCCCAGCTTCTGGCAAACAGAGGTTAGGGACACCATCCCTGCCCATCCTGGCTAACAGTCATTGATGACTATCCTCCATGAATTTATCTAGTTCTTTTTAGATCCCTGTTATAGACTTGGCCTTCACAACATCCTCTGTCAAAGAGTTCCACAGGGTGACTGTGCATTGCATTAAGAAATTTATATTTGTTTTAAACCTATTGCCTATTAACTTCATTTGGTGACCCCCTAGTTCTTGTGTTATGAGAAGGAGTAAATAACACTTCCTCATTTACTTTCCTCTCACCAGTCATGATTTTATAGTCCTCTATCATATCCCTCCTTAGTTGTCTCTTTTCCAAGCTGAAAAGTCACAATCTTATTAATCTCTCCTCAGATGGAAGCTGTTTCATACCTCTAATACTTTTTGTTGCTCTTTTCTGAACCTTTTCCAGTTTCAATATATATATATTTATACTGGTGACCACATCTGCATGCAGCATTCAAGATGTGGATGCATCATGGATTTTTATAAAGGCAACGTGATATTTTCTTTCTTATCATCTGTCCCTTTCCTAATTATTCCCAACATTGTCTGTTTTTTTTGGTTGTCGCTGAACATTGAATGGATTTTGTTAGAGAATTATCCACAATGACTTCAAGATCTCTTTCTTGAGTGGTAACAGCTAATTTAGATCCTATCATCCTATATGCATAGTTGAGATTATATTTTCCAATGTGCATTTACCAACATTGAATTTCATCTGTGATTTTGTTGTCCAGTCACCCAGTTTTGTGAGATCCCTTTGTAGCTCGTTGGAGTCTGCTTTGGACTTAACTGTCTTGAGAAGTTTTGTATCATCTTCAAATTTTCCCACCTCACTGTTTACCCCTTTTTCCAGATCATTTATGAATGTGTTAAATAGTACTGGTCCCAGTACAGCTCCCTGGGGACACCATTATTTACCTCTCTCCCTTCTGAGAACTGACCACTTATTCCAGCCCTCTGTTTCCTATCTTTTAACCAGTTACTGACCCATTGGAGGACCTTCCCTCTTATCCTGTGACAGCTTACTTGCTTAAGAGCCTTTGGAATTTTGTGGAAAACCTCAGAAAAGCAAACAAAGCTGTAAATGCAATTCATTTTAAGTGACTTTTAGAAGAAGAGATAAACATTTTAAAAATTTCCCAAACTCTTAAATGCAAATACCAAATAATACTAACTAAAGAAGCGAAAAGACATTTTCTATACAATGGACTTTCAGCAACAGACACTAGAAACATGACTTTTCATTTATTTGTCGATACAAGTCTGCATAAAAAACAACACTATCTCTAAGGAAGTTTTTTTTTTTTCCTGAGGAACCAATACACAGCAATCTAGGACTGAAGATGAAGATGCATTGTTGAGACCAATTATGCTGAGAGGAAACATAAATAAAGTCTGTGTGTCTCACATTCAGACATCTCTCTGGAACAGTAGGCAACACAAGTATGATTGGTATGCGGTCACAATGTGAGCTGTTTTGAGTGGGGATTTAAAAATAAAAGCCTGAGTACTTGAAATTAAGGTTAAACAGTTTTCATTTATTTTGTCTTTTGGTAAAAACAAAAAAGAAACAAACAAAAAAAAACCCCTACACTTCTGTCCCGGCAGAAATGAAAAATGACAGAATGATTCAGATGTATATTATGTAGAGTCACAAACTGAGTAAAGTATCTCTGATAAAATAGCACCATGCATGTATCAGTGATCCTGAATATTCTGTCATGTATGTGCTTTATTTATACTCAGTTCTAAAAATTAAATGGATTCATTCCAATGTGATTTGCACTTACAAAGTGAAACGTACTTTGAAGCCACTTGACAACTTTTCCTAAGGTCACAATCCTAAGTTTCAGGGACAGTCAGCAAATATGAGTGTTTTAGTGGTGTTAAATGTGACTGTAATGCTCGTAAAAGGTGCCATTTTTCACAATACTGGAGGGCTCTGGCATTCACTCCATAGAACAGTTACAACCTGAGCAGTGGCAATACAAGATTCACCACAAGACTCTGCTAGTGTGCTTTATTCTTTAGGGATCACCATTAAGGAAAAAAGAATAGTTTACTTTTTATTTTCAGTCAGTTTTGGGTGTCTCTGCTGATACTCCAAGCAAAGATAACAATTAATGTCAATTGGAGTGGGATGAAGATAATGTGAACCTCTTTCTGAGAATCACTGAGATCAAGAACTCATTTCACATAGGCCACCAAACACCAATTATAACTCCCTATATTTCGATGGCAAAACTCCCTAACCCAGCTTTCCCTTCCACTGCATGCAAGACAACACTTGATCTGAGCTCACAACCCAAACTAGCCAACTGATCAAATACTCGTTGGAAAACCTTTAAACACCCCTTCACAAATTGCCTTTTTTTTCAGAGTCACCTTTTTTGTTAGGATCCTTATTCCAAAGCCCTCATGGCTAGGAGCCACCTGTAGAAACTGGGCATGCGCAATCAGAATTCACTTCATTACTTTTCAGGGTCTGAAAAAGGATGTGGTTGTACAAGTTATGGAAACCTTTTGGGGCTGAAGTTCATCCAGTCTACCCTGTCTCTTTAGTCTGTAATTGCAAGTAATAGGATGTCATGCTCTGCCTCTAAAGTCTGGCTCTTCTTCTGTATCCTCTGCTTCCTTCATCCTAGGTGCTGCAGAGACTGATTGTCAATTTTTTTCCATTGACACTTTGTCAGAACATTTGGTGTTCCACCAAAGTACTGTGTTTTTTCCCTTCCAAAAATTGTCCTTGAAAATGTGTGTATTTATTTTCTTTAGAAAACTGAAGTATTTTCAGGTTTTGGGTTTCAGTGGTTTTTGAATGAAAATGTTTGAAAATGAATGAAAATGTTTGGGATGAATATTTTAAACTTTGATAAGAACCATGAGAAAATGAGTTCGGATGCGGGAGGAATGGGTTAAGTTTTTCAACAAAATATCTGTTGAAAATTTTGACAAAACATGAACAATCATTTTCATTGAAATTTTCTGTGGAGAAAAAAAATTCCAACTACCTCTAGAAACAGTTCACCCCAGTAGAAGTCTAACACTTCCTCTGCTGTGCTCTGAATGGGAGCTCACTTTACATCTAGTTAAGAGAAATATCATAGAATTCATTGTACTTACTCAATCTAATGCCCAAGAAGACCTATAATTTCTGAGATTTGAAGACAACAACTATTGCTATAAGATTTGCCAGTCCTTCTTAGAGTTCATTCTTGGTTTCTGTATCTTTATCGTGCTTATCTCTGGAGTATCTGAGCACCTCACACTCATTACTGGATTTAACACTGACAGTGTTCCTGTGAGCATGAATAGCCAGCACCCTTTTGCGAGCCCGGGCATAAAATATTTTTGACACTATAACCCAGAACCCAAGAGAAAAAACAACAACAACAGTCAGCTGGGGGAGAGGGTGAAACCTGAGCGTCACGGTAGTTCAATGCTTCCTGGAAGATGGTGAGCAGGCTCATGGTCTTGCTTGCCCTCCCCTGGAGCCAGCCCTGCCTGTGACAGAGGGAAGTGAGGTAATTCAGTCAGCTGAATGACTTGCCCAAGGTAACACAGAAAGTCTACAGTTTAGTTGGGAATAGAACAGTTGCACTTCAGTCCTGTAGAAGTGCCTTAGCCACTAGCTCATCTTTCTTTCATTTCATTAAAAGTAGGAAAACATCCTGTACCAATGGAAGTCAGTCGCAAGACTCCAATTGACTTTCAAGTACAGGATTAGGACTGAAGCTTCATCTCTGCCCCAGTCCAACATTTTGACTAAAACAACAGCAAATTAATTTCAAAACCTCAAGAGAAATATTGTGGAATTATTAAGATGTGTTAATTTCACCCCTAAGTCATATTCTTGGTGTTGCAACCATTCCCTGGATACCACGCTTCATCTATGTATTATTTACCAAAATTATAAACTTTGTGGCAGGACACATATCTACTTTTTTACTGCAAAGAGGCATTATAAACAATGGATTACAAAATTATTGGGGGTTTTGCTTAAGTAAAAACTGCAGAGATAGATTTGTATTAAATCATTATATTTCTGTACATCACCTTTGTGTTCATCACAGCTGTTTTCTTCATATACTTTAATAAATACTCCTACTATCCTACTACTAATCTTATTATTTAGGTTCCTATCCATCAATGGTTTTCTAGGCACTTGTCATAAAACAAAATGAAACAGATAAAACAAGAAAAATGACATAAAAGACATAAAATGAGATTGATTTTCCAAGATGAAGGCTTTCAGAAATGACAAACAGGTGTTAAAAGGAACCAACACTGCAGTCATTCTAAATTCAGGGTGAAGAATATAATAGAAGTCTGGGAACTGCTGGAGTAAAGACACATACAGACTAAGAGGTACGGGTGTGTGTCCCAGTTCTTTAGACATACACACACCAAGTCTTTTTGAGTTAACACACTAAAAGTAGTAGTGCAGCCACAGTAGCAAGGGCAGCAGTGAATGGCAGCATGAGTTAGCCATGCCAAATAAAAACTCACCTCAATACCCCGGGCATATATTCAGCAAGGCTAGTCCAGGCCACTTCTTGTCATTGCCTGTGCTTTTCAGAAATGCTCAGCACTGGTCTAATGCCACCCTCATAGAAGTAAATGATAAAAAACACACACTGAAGTCAAAAGAATGAGAGTTAAGGCCATTCTGGTCATTTCTGGAAATCCTACCCTGAGGGCTGAGTCTTGCAAAATGCTGAGTCATTCATCAGGGTTGATGAGCCCTTTCACTTTCCAGGAAACCAACAGGAGTTGAGAGGTCTCAGTGCACCTGAGGAGCAGTCAGTTTCTTGTACAATTGGTCTCCAAGATTTCCTGTCCAAAACCATGGCAGAAAGCCTATCGCTTAAGATGAGATGAAATGTTACGGGTGTGAGAGGTCAAAAGCAACCCTTCTAATTCAATCTTTGTGTGAAGTGATAGTTGGTAAGAACAGCAATGTGACAGATAGGCAGTACTTCCATCCATTCCAGAATTCATCTTCTCATATTCTGTGTTAGCTGATTGCAATGGATCAACATTTTACCAGTTCAGAATAAATGATATTTCAGTAATCCAACATTTATGAACATGAGGCATGCATCACAGTTGCTTGATCAATATATTATAAATTATACTTCTTCTTGCATTATTCTCACCATTTACATCCAGCTCCAACATTATTAGTTTGTTGTAATCCATGAAAGCAGAAATCCCTTTAACAAATTTTAGACATATTTGAATTATATTTAAATACAATATATCTAATTCCTACATCTTATAGGACATCATGTGCAATCCTAATAAAGAAAGATGGTTTCATACTGTGATATATCACACATAAATTTGGGATTGTGTTTTCTTAATAGGACAGCTAATCTATATATAATCCTTCCTGAAATTAAATTCTAGTATTATGTGACAGGATCATGCTTGGAATTAATATAAATCTTGGTACAGGCAAACCAAATAATTACTACAGTCTTCTGATCCATCTAAATGCTCACACTTATTAGCAAAGATTTAGACATAAAGCAATCACTATCATTCATCTGGTGAGTGTTAAGTCACCAAAGTTAATACAAAGCACAGCAGCAATGAACTGACATTTCAAAGTTTAGTATACTGTCAAATGTCCCTGCTAAAACTTTCATGTTCCTGCTGAATGAAATGGAGTTAAGTATAGATAGTTTAAGAAATAAAACCTGACAAACTATCTATTTACACTGATTAATGACATCTTTAAATGTTTAGTAATGTGTAGCTGAATGCTTTGAAAACAGAACCACTGTATTTTTATCTTTTACTTATTTTATTGAAGATTTCAAAGAGATGTACATCAAGGGAAAATTTTACTTACAGTTTCAAAGAAATGTGTCTGTTTTATCGGGTTAACTCATTCACTTCTGCTCTCAATGCAGAACTATATTCTTTCAAAAATTAAAAATAGTTAGATTCATGGTATTGCTTTGTAACAAGGTGTGCTAGCCCTTTAAGGGAAGTTACAGGTCCACCACAGCCTGTTCAAAGCTTTAGGCCCAAGAAAATTATGGGAAATGTATATCCAAAGGGAACCTGGAAATTGTAGGCTGGGCAAAAATGCATGTGAGGAAAGGGGTATTTGAGAGACGTGGGACAAAAGTATTATTTTGAGAAGGATGGTCCGGTAGTTATTGCTCGACCCTAATACCTTGCAGATGTGGTTTCATGTCCCTGCTCTGCTGCAAGCTTCTTGTTTGACTTTGGGAGTGATTTAGCTGCTGCACCACTCAGGCTATGTCTATACCACAGCCACTACAGCAGCGGAGTTGCACCAATGCTGCTGCACCACGGTAGTGCTTCTGGTGAAGATGCTCTAAGTCACTCTTAAGCCTCTCTTAATAACACCTGCCTCCACAAGAGGTGGTAGCTATGTCAGCGGCAGAAGCTCTCCTGTTGACACAGCACTATCCACACCGGCGATTAGGTACCTGTAATTTATGTTGCTTAGTGGAGTGGATTAGTCACATCCCTGAGTGACGCAAGTGCTATCAAAGTAATTTGTATTGCAGACATAGCCTCAGTGTTGTAATACCGAACGTTAAGGCTCTCTGCTGCCTACTGGATTTCACTGCACAGAGTTAGGTGCCTAGGCTACATACGCAATGAATGGAGTTAGGCATCTAAGAATGGGATTCACAAAATCCAGCTGGAATGGAGAACTGCCAAAACTAGCCCCTCATTTAGTTGCCTAAGTCCAGGCTGAAGGAAGGCATCCGTCTCCACTGTGGATTCTCAGATGTAAACCCTCTGCTAAGCCAGATCAGCCTTTTTTCAAGAAAAAAAAAATAAGGAAGGGGAAGTGGCAGCTCCCCTTATCACCTTCTTGCCAATGAGGTGGACGCTCTCCTGCGTCTTGGAGAAAGAAAGAGCTGAGTTGAAATCCATGTTCTACATCAGGCAAAGGGGAAAATTGAAGTAGGGTCTCCCACATTCTAGGTGAGGGCATGAACCACTTGGATGAGAGTTATGAGGAGGGAGGGAGGGAAACATTTACTGCTTCTTCTCTTTTGTGGGGGTTGGTTTGCTCAGAATACATCTACTGTACCCTGGCCCTGAAGAAAAAAGCGGCAAGGGGAGCACCTTGTTTATGAACACCATCAGGTATCATGACTTCAGTGGCTGGGGCTGCTCCTGGCCTCCTAAATGTAGGCACAGTGGAAATTTTAATGGTGAAAACTTAGGCAGATAGAGTCTTTAGCTGACAAGAGGTCAGCAGCTGAGAAATAGCTTTGTGAATGCCAGTAGTGTCTACATGTTGGTTTTAAACATCTAAAGTTGCAGTTAGGTGCCAAAATCACCTTTGTGAATCCCACTCTTAGTGTCTTTGCGCTTCAGCTCAGTAGTTGTGAAATAGTTATAATAATAATTATTCCCTACCTCACAGGGTGAGGTGAGAGGATCAAATACTATAATAATGGAGGCCATATGAGTACTGTGGGAGAGACAGCCATTCCCAGGGCCGGCTCTAGGTTTTTTGCCGCCCCAAGCAAAAAAAATTTTGGCTGCCCCCCGTCCCAGCCCTGGGCTTCCCCCCGCACCTCCCTGCTGCCCCAGCCCTGGGCTCTCCCCCCACACACACCCACCCTGCCGCCCTAGACCTGGACTTCCACCTTCCCCCCCACCAGTGCCCTCCCCCCACCCCACTGCTGCCCCAGCCCTGGGCTGACTCCTGACCCCCCACCAGTACCCCCCTACACCTCCTGCTGCCCCAGCCCTGGGCTGTCCCCGCAACCTGCACCCTCCTTTCGCTGCCGTCCTGGGTCACTGGTAACTCGCTCCCAGGGAGGGTCATTCAGCAGGAATTTTGGATGTGCACAAAACACAGACAAGATTGGTTCCCATATGGTTACAGAGCTGCAGTAAAGTGGAACAATTTTCAGCTTGTGTGACTGGAGGATATCTGGATGCATATTATAAGACTGTCCTCCATAAATGAGGAAAAGTTGAGGTGCCTTTATTATTCTTTTGTTTCACTCTTTCTTTCTATGGTGAATTTGCCAATGCAATATCATTGTCTTCCTTTTAAACAAACAAACAAAAAAAGGCAATGGCTGTTGAAAATAGCAATTCCAGTGCTAATAACCACTGGGAAGCATTTCTTGCTCAGTTTTATCCTACTTTTTCTACAGCAAGTTACAGTAGGTCAGTATTTTTGATTTGGGAGAAATGAAGTAACGGCTGCCCAAACTGAGCTTGAGCACTCCCGAATTTTGAGGTGTTCAAATCTGGAAGGCAGGTGCTGGGTGTTTTTGTGTAGTGGGGCTGTGTGCTCCGCAGGGGAGCATGGCAGCATGTACGCACCAGTGTGTCTGGTGCTGCACGGAGCCAGACAGGCTGGTCTGAGTGGCACAGTAAGGGGGCTGGGGTGTTGGAGAAGGAGTAGGAGGTTACGGGGGGGCAGTCAAGGGACAGGGAGCAGGGGGGATTGGATGGGTCAGAGGTTTGGCGGGGCAGTCAGGGGACAGGCAGCAGTTGGATAGGCATGGGAGTCCCAAGGGTTTGTCAGGGGACAGGTAGGGGGCAGGCTCCTGGGAGGAAGTTGGGGGGGGCTCAGGTGGGGGCAGTTGGGGACCAGGAGAAGGGAGGCTTAGATAGGGGCTGTGTGCTGGGGGGCAGTTAGGGACAGGGATCCTGGGACGGGGTGATTAGGGAGCAGGGAGAGGTTGCATGGGGTTTCTGTGGGGGGCAGTCAGAGGGAGTGGATGGTGGCATGGTGGGGCTTCCCTCCCCCTGGAGTGTCCTGTTTTTTTAATGTTAAAATATGGTCTCCCTTCCATTCACAGCACTCACAGCATGCTGCTGCATGAGGTCCCCCTCCTTCCTTTCCAATTGGTAATGGCCAAGGGAATGCTGGGAAATGTAGTTCTTTCCCTGCTCCAGGGCTGGCTCTTTAGGCAGGAAGCTAACCAAGGAACTACAGCTCCCAGAGTCCCCTGGTGGTTCTAAGCTTCCATGCCGCCCCTGCAAATGCGCTACCCCAAAAAGGTGCTTGCTTTGTTGGTACCTAGAGCTTCCCCTGGCCATTCCTGAAGATATTGGGCTTCATTTAGTTATGCTAATTGGAAAATTAGCTAGTTCAGTAACAATGTCTATTTTCACCCTGAGCACAGAAAAAATCTTATTGACATTGGGGCTTATAGGTTTGTGCCAGCACGAATAGAGTGCTTTATAATAAAACAAAACCTGTTTCTTTGTCTCTTTAAATCAGGTAAATCATGTTTACTGCACTATATCCTCATTTTGCTTAGAATAAGAAATGAATGAAGATTCGGAAGGAAATTAGTGAAAGTGCCATGTTGTATATCTATGCATTTTGCACATGCATGCACTTTGGGAATTGTAGGGTGAGCAGGTCATGCACACATAAAAAAAGGACCTTTGGAAATATAGCTTCCAAGCTCAAAATGAACTAAATAGAGTTTCATAAATGTCTGAGCACACTTGAGCTTAGGGAATGGCTTACAAGAGAAGATTTGATGATTGACACTTGTTGTTTAGAGTTTGATAGTTTAACTTGACAAATGTAATATGAACATAGTTCCATGTGAGCAGAGGGCATCTTGCCCAATTTCTAAAGAGCTCAGTACATCCTTGTATTCTGACAGGCAGCATGATCTTGTTGCCGGCACAAAGTGCCTGAGGGGGGCAACAGCAGGGGGGTCTGTTGCCCGGTGTGGATCACGCCAATAAACACACCAGGGTAGGGAAGCAAACACAAATTTATTTGAGCTCAAATAAGGTGTGAGGGAGAATGCAGTCTCAAATCCTGCACACTTAAAACAAGCAGTTTCTTCCTTTTATATTCCAGTTGTTTACTACAAAACTTTTTCTTGCTGACTAACTGATCTTTCACTCCCCCTCCTTTCCCATCCAGCTGCAGTATCTTTTCTCACTCAATCTTTTTGTCTTCCCCCTCCTTCTTCCCTTTCTGCTGCAGAGACATGTATGCTGTATCTAAGAGTGGCCTTGAAACTTGCTTCAATTTAGCTCCAGTGTATTACAGCAGGGAACTGGCTATTACAATCAAAAAACTAACTGCTGACATTACATTTTACAGCTATTAACATATTAGGTTACACTAGGTTACAGAAAGTGTTAAACATGGAGGAACAATGGTTCATTGAGGCCTGAGCAGGAGGGCTTTATCGACATTTGTGGTCTTCCATTTTCCCGAGTTACCTAGATTTATGCCTACTGACACCAACAATCTAATGTCCAGAGCACTAGAGTGAAACTCAGAAGAGCTGAGTTCCCTTCCTAGCTCTGCTGTATGACTTTCTATGCCTCTATTGTCCCTCCCATCCTTTGTTCGTCTTTTCTATTCCAACTGGGAGGTCTTCTGAACAGGGACTGTCTCTCACTATGTGTCTATATAACACATAACATAATGAGACTACCATAATACAAATAAAAATATTAAAATATCTGTTGAGGCTTACTATGTCATGATGACTCCATCCATTTCAATATGTGCATTTTGTGTATACTAGTTCCAGATATGCCTGACTTGATTTGAGACACTATGACTCAGAGAAAGTCAGGTACACTGTATATGCATTTCAGTAATATATTTCAGTAAAGACTGGGAACACTTTTGTAAAATGATTGAAGGAAAACACAAGCAACTGAAAGTAACAGCTGCTCTTAAGTAACAGCTGCTTTCTGGATACTGATAGTGCTCTGAGAAAGTGGAGAAGAAATAGAAGAACTAAGATGGATTTTATTGCACCTTTTCTGCAACTACACTTTTACTTGAGCCATCCCAAAGTTGTGTAAATCTGCTTTAGTGTAATACATATTCCAGAAGACACTAAGTTTACATTTAGTCATTGGAACACTCATTGTCTGTGCTCAGCGTTCAGGAGCCTCAAGAAACTACCAGCAGATTTATGTCAGAGGTGAAACCATCTTAGCACATTCAACAGTAAACTAGCTTAAAAATATCATGTGTTCTGAATGCAAAGGGAATTGTATTAAGATATGAGACAAGAGATTGGCTTGACAACATTTTAAGTAAGCTTTATTTATTTTACCATACATCCTCCCTCAAATCTTTGATTTCACACAAAGATACACTTCCTGTCATGGTAGCTGCAGCCTTGAGCTAAAATTGAATCCAAGGACCAATGTCTGGATCATGGACACATCTATGATATTAGTGGCTTTTATTCAACCTCAAGGGTGCAACTGTAGAAGCAAGATTCAGTTCAGGGGAAAGCAGGAGTGGCAAATATGTTCTTCTCATCCTAGGCCATTATTTATGACCATAGTGTGTTATGACTCACAAGTTATTTGTTACCTGTGGACCTTCTCACCCAAAGAACAATGCCATATCCTTTACTGTCATTCTGGGAAATGAGAAATACTGACACCAAACTGAGAATAGTGCTGGCTGTGTATTTGCTAGCTATCTAAAAAGGCTAAAAATGTCATTTGTTATGGGAAATCCTTCTGGTAAAATGACTGTTGGTGAAATTCATATGACTTACAGTAAAGTTACTGAAATTGCATTCAGTCACACCAGATCTAGATTTGTCCTTGTAAATGAAGAATAATGGTGATTTGAGATGGGACTGCTGTAGTTCCAGAAAATATGTAATGAAATCCCTACATCCCTCTGAAATACAATGGATTTCATTTGCCGATAAACTACAAAACAAAGGGCTATATTATGACAGATTATACAAAGGTTTGTGTGAGTGTGTGTACCAGGGTATGTGAGGGAGGGAATTAGAAAGAAAGAAGGACATATGAGGAACTTCATTTCAACTTTTGGGTGCCCAATTTGAGATGTCTTAGGAGACTCAAGTGGGACAACTAAAATCAGTAGCCATTTTTCAAAATAATGACCTGTGTGAGTTATCCAGTGGTAAGAGTAAGAATTGGCAATGAAATCCAGTCATCCCTGCCCCCAGTTCTCTGTTCTAACCACTAGATGTTATTCTCTTCCATAGGTATATTGCAGTCAAAATGTCAACTCTTGCCCTCCTCCACCAGTACCGTAACAGAGCAGTGCATTTATTATTTATCCTTAACAGTGGGTATTTATCCATATCACAGAACCACCACATAATTCTACCTGATCAGCAATAACTGCTCACAAGATGTCCATATTTGGAATAATAGGAGTGTTGCTGAATGAAAAGAACTGTGGGATACTGGCAGAGCTGTATGTAGAATTTTGCTGATGCTATAAATTCCCACAAAATGTGAGAGAGGGAGAAAAAGAAGTTAAACATGCCAAACGAGAGCAGCGGTGCATTATTGGTATCCTAGGTCTGAATCTTGGGAATTCCATAAAAAGAGACACAGTATTTGTATTCTGAGGAAGGGGGCATGATTTTGGTATTTTATCCAAAGCACTATTTGCATGCAATACATTCTCCTTTTCTTAGCTAGTCATTGTCACACTGTCTGCCGTGGCTCACAACCATGAGTGCCTATCTCAGGGTAGACTGTAAGGAAACGAGGGCAGACAGCCCAAACTGGTGGTATGTTCTATAACTAGTTTTCACCAAACCAGCAACAAATATGAATCTCTGGATCAGTATATCAGTGTACAAGTCTTACCTGGGAGTCACAGACAGTCCCGCTTAGCGTCTTCAGTCTATCTTGCCATCCAGATAAACTTAACTTTATGACAAAATGGTCACATAAACCAAAAATCACACCACATTAAGCTGCTCCCAGTCCTAAGGGACAGGCCACTTATCCCAGATCAATTGTTACTCCAGATTTTACACCAAAGACAACTCTGGTGGTCAATTCTAAAGTAAATCTACTAAAGATTTATTAGCTAAGAAGAAGAAGAAGAGTTACTGAGAGGTTAAAGCAGGCAAAATATAATAGGTAAATCACAGTTTGTAACTTCAGATGGTGGCAGTGATGTAATAAACTGCCTGTTTCCCAAAAGTTGTTCAGGGCTACCCAGAATAACTCTGGGGATCTCTGTTTTCTCATTCAGTTATTCTGCCCTGTTAGAATCAAAATTGTCCAGAAGTACAGGACCTTTCTTTGAATCCATATTTGTAGTATCTTAACACAGAAAGCAAGCTGACAGTCTCTCTACCAGTGTGGGTTTTTCCTTTGATGATGGTGAGTGAGGAATACACTTAGACTGTTTACGCCAACAATATACATAATAGCTAGTTGCTTTCAAATTAGCATTTTCTGTTAAAATCCTTAAGTCCTTCCTTAGCATTTCACAAGATTTCTTTGATGTGTTTTTTAGTTACAATGGAATTTACCATGTTAATGTTTGCTATTGCATTATGACAGGAACAGAAAAGTGAAAACAATATAAGTAACACTCCCCTAGTTTTCATGAAGTTTAAATAGCTGAATACACCGGGCTATATTTGTCTACCTCTGACTGAAAGGTAGTTTTGTGCAAGTAAAAAGTTTTTTATGCTTTGTGATCTTCACATGTTAATTACCAATTAAAGTAATGTGTATTTTAAAAAACTCAATGTATTGCTAATAATTATTATATTTAAATAGGATTAATCAAATGCAGAAGGAATCATATTTTACCTTTTTGACAAAGGCTCCTTGTAGATACTTGTACACTCGTATAACTGAATGAAGAACGTATGTCAAATAACCTACTATATTTTGAATATTTAAATATTCAACAAAACTCTATATTATATATTATCCTCAACCAATTCTTTTAATTATAGGAACAATCCTCCTGTCATCAACAGCATTAGGAACTATGCCATTGCTTTGGATGCGAGCAGGATTACTCCGTACATATTTTGACAATAGAATGTATTTGTCCTGAACACTTATTGGGTGGTAGCATGAAAGCGAAAGCTCTACACTGTATGACTGCAATAACATGATACAATCAGCTACTATATTGTAAAGAATCTTCCCCTGCCATTCTTCTCCCATATTTACTGGATCCCTTGAGGGGGGCATAAGAAACAGCTCCCCAGTTTATATTTTAAGAACTTGTACAGTCCCACCATTGTAGTATCTGAGCACTTTGTTGTAATATGCAAGGGTTAAGTAAAGACATGGAAAACCACTGCTGTGCTGCCATAGTATCAGGGAGCAGGCACAGGCACGCACTATTTCTCCACTTAATAGATAAAGTGTTACCTCTTTCATCTCCCTTCCCCTTGCTAAGAATTAATAGGTGTTGCAGCTGTATAAGAAATGTGAGGGTCTAAAGGATATCTTTTGGTTAAAGAAGTGTTATCTCGTCCTCCCTTCCTTCCCCAGCTACATAAGCGAGCCTGGGGTCATGGCCCCTTCCTCCCTCCCCTGAGAACTGCAGATTAAGGGAATTTGTAGCAACAAATTACTGCAAAGAAATGTATTTTTAAGGTAAAGATGTGTGTATAATATGTGTAATGCTGTGATCAGTCAATAGGGGTGGATATAATCACAGTATGAGAGTTTCTGTTACTTAATAAGGGTCGGGGGGTGTTGTAGGCATTTACATACTAATTAACAGATGTAGGCGTTTACATACTAACTTAAATAAAAAGAGTTGATGTAACTAAGCCAGTGCTTACTGGACAACTGGGTCCAGGGGAACAAGTATCACAATAAAGAAGCCTGTACACATATCTGCCTCTGGGTCAACCTGCTCTTTTTTCTTCTAACACACTTCATAGCCTTTACTGTATTTATCCCTCCAGCAACTGGGTGAGGTGAGGAATTGTGATTATTCCCATTTTACGGATAGGGAACTCAGACACAAAGATGTTAAGGTAAAACAGGAAGTCCATGGGAGAGCAATTAGTTGAATCTGTGACTTCCAAACTGTAAGCTAGGCTCCTTAATCACTGGGTCACCTTCCTGTGTCAGCTTCTGCTGTTAACCTAAGGCTGTGGTATTTTACTGTTACTAATTTATAATAAGTAGATGAGGTTGAATATTTCCCATGTCCCTGTTCATGCTAAGGTGCTACTGTTGTAATAAAGATTATGCAGAAAAATAAGTTATCTAGTAAATGATATTGCTATCTAAGGAATGGAGAATGGACAAAAAAATCAGTTGTGCATTAAGTTAAGAAAAGTTTTAATCTCAGAATTTAAAAAAGGATGTTCCAGGTGCTTATCATGAAATTCATTTACACTAACAAAAATGGCTTGTACAAGAAAAGCTAAGAAGAAGTTTATATCATTCAGAGTTTTTCTTAGATGCTTTACATGGGTCTTTTCCTGAATTTGATGAGATACGGGTAAAAGAGACCTCTACTATTCATAGGCAGGGCACACATATAAAAAATATGAAATTGCTGTGCATCTAGTAGCTTATCCAACAGATTGTCACAGTGTGCACACTCATTAGGATGTCTGCTTGAAGCTTAGATTCTTGGCATATGGGAACACTGGAATATCCAGGTGACAGAGGCTAGACACAAGTATTTATAATCATGCTAAACAGCTTTTCCAAGAATTGTGAAGTCCGCTGAGCTTTCATAATATATCTGTACTGATAGATATTATGGACCTGATTTTCCATACACTAACACCTGCTTGCTTTCTATGTCTTTGAACTAATCATTTATGCACTGCTTTATACCCTGCATTAACAGAAATTTTGGGAGTGAGCTGAGAGAATGTTGACCACAGCAGCAAGAGTTGCAGGAAAACTGCCCCTTCCAGGAGTTGTTGTGATCCTGATCTGTATGAATTAGGGATAAATTCCATTTGCTGTACGAACAAAGAATGACTGCACCTTTTTCTTTTTGCCATGGGCAGATTAGTTTAGGCAGACTACTTCTTTAAAAAATGAACTAAAACTGCATAATTTGCAGAAAATGTGCCCCTATTTATTGCATGCAAAATTCCGAGAAAGTGTGAAAGTGTGAATGATATAAAAGAAGCATTCCTCCAGAAACATGGTGATTTCCTCCCCTTTTCAAGAGATTGCAGGAGCTGCCTTTACAGAAATAATATTAATAATAATAATGATAATGATAATAATAATAACAAAAATAATAAATTAAACAGTTGTCTAATGCTACATGCATTTCTGTCCTTTTAAACTTAGATCTGTAGTAGAGTATATAGAAGCAGAGAACTCTACAAAATAGAGAAATGCAATGGAGCTAAACTCTGAAATAGCAATATAGTTTTCAGTAATCCATTTTCTCCTAGTATTAGAAAAAAAAGAGGTTTATTGCCTTAACTGTAGTTCTTAAAGAGTGTTGTCTCTCCATATTCACCCTTCTTAGATGTGTTGCTGTATGCCTTCCCTTTCCTTTGCCCCCAATTCCCAACACCCCTAAGCTTCAGGAAGCTTACTGAAAAGCAGTGTCTAGTAATACCCACCAGATTAACTGATAAATAGCACTGGCTACAGTCTGAATTGATCTGTGAAGTTGCCTCTGGCAAGTGGCACTGCTAGGAATGATCTTGGATTTTGTTTTTTTTGTTTTTTTTTTTATAGTGCCCACTTCTAGGAAGGTCTTGAAGCTCAACTATGGTGAAGATTCTTCCTACAAGTGGGAATATGAACATACCATCTCAAAAAAACAAGGTTTACAAGCACTGGTGATTTATAAAAGGTCAATTATGCTTTGGGGAGGAAAACACACACAGACAAAGCTGCACACAAGAGAGACAGCATATCCTGAAACCCTATTTCGTCCCTTCTGGTAAGGCAAATGCTTAATGTTGTATATTCTATCATAAGTCATAACTAACAGCCAAATACTGACCTCAGTTGCACCTGTAAAACCCCACAGATATCAATGGGGTTGCATAGGTACAACTGAGGGCAGAATCCGATTTTGAGGCTTTGGCATTATAGTGAAAGAAAATCAACTCTAAATGAAGATCACACAGAAAACAGATAATCGCAGTGTGCTTATTAACTCAACCTATGCATGCACAGAATTTGAAAGCCTTTCACACATCCCGGGTTGAACATCACCTCTCCTGCTTGTTGTTTTAAGTAGCAAGAGCATCGCAGAAATAAGCACCTCACATAAATCCTGAGCATGTTCAGAAATGCAGAGACATTGTAAAATATAAATTCAATTAATGTCCTCATATAAAAAAGAGATGTCTGGATATCTCCTTTGGAGAACAGAGCTCTCAGTGAAGTTAAACTAAATGAAATATTCTTAAAAATAAATGAATCCATATTAACAAGGGGTGTTATCATTCCCAAACTGAAGCCCACTGCTCCAGTAAATGATGAGTTACCTAAAGCACATTTGTTATACCACTCAAATATTTCTTATTTTAGAGGCCTCCTATACTTAACTGTTGAGCAATTTGTTTTCCTTTGCACCAAGCCTGAATTTCTCACATGATTTTTAGCATAGAAATTGACAGAAACAACAATATACAGAACCCATTAGAAACTTTATGAAAAGAAAAAGAAGGATAAATTGCTGAACAGAGAGGGGTAGAAAGTTAAAGGGAGCATGAAAGACAAAGGCACACGAAAAGAAATGAAGTCTGAAAAAGATAAAGTAAGCAGATGTCTAGGGTGTGAGGCTTGTATGGAGACTCCAGGTTGCAGCTTCCAGTGAGAATGTGTGGGGACTTCTGCATCACTGGACCTTGGGGGGGGGGGGAATGGATTATTGATTTGGCCTCTATAGAACCTGTTTAGTTCAAAGATGGAAAATGACTGGAAAGCCCTGTGTTAACAGGGTAAGGGACTGCGAACCCAATAGGGGCAATGAAATTGTCTGGGCCTATATCAACAGGATAATATATTGAACCTCAGGGAAGAGAAGGAGGAAGGCTGATATACTACTAAGCATAGAGACTATTGAGAAGAACCATTTTGGACGGCATTATTCTGGATTCATTAGTTTTGCTGGACAGCCAAGCTACTCTACCATAAGGGAAACTGGGTCATCAATTACCTACCAAAAATAGAGAAATAGAGCTTAGAAAGGGAACTGAGGTATAAATCCAGAAACTGAAGCAGAAAGGTAAGAAAATTCAGAAGAAAGTCAGTTACATTTTTGACCAAAAATATTTTTTCAATTTTTTTTGAGCAGCCAATGAACTGAAAATCAATTATTTGCACAGCTCTAATTTTGACACATATTATCTCTGTGGTATAATTTGAACTAGTATTAATATTTTTGCCTACATGCTAGCTTTTTGGAAAAGATATGTCATGCATAACTAGTAAATTCTGCTATACATAACATGAACACTGCTAGCACATGGTTTAATGACATGAGTAAAGATTGTATTGGACTAGGTAAGCTAGCTTGTTTTCTCTCAATATCTCTTCACACAAAGAGACACAACAACAAAGTAAATAATGAAACTGACCTATATTCAATGTAAGAAAAGCCATCACATGGATTTGTAGCCTGCTATGTTTTAATCAAGTCTGTAGTTAAGCAATTTATAATCTTTCGATCTCACTGAAACCAGTCTGGCACATATCAAAACAACTAAATGGAAACCGCAAAGTACATTGTAGGAATTATACTAACAAGGAAGACATATTACAGAGCTGTATTAAATATTGTAATAGTCTTTAGGAAGATGGAATATCATCTACAATTTGCCAGGTTCTCTCTTAGGAAAAGTTTACTTAACGATATAAGTACACAGAGTTCCCCACGGAAGTAGGGGGGAGATTTGATTCTTTTGTTACTTAAAACTTGTATATTTGTAAGAAAGGGAAAATATATGTTAAGGACAAGTTGGACTTCTAGGTTCATATTTAGGCCTTTGTAAGCTGTGCTAGTAAAATACAGTAAAATGCTATCAATAAACAAAGGTGCTGAGCTCCCAGCAGCATGAAAGCTTTTTATCCCTTCAGGATCCTAAAGAACCAGGTATATAATCAGCAACCTTCACTCTAACTTCATTTCTCTTTTGTTTCAAGCTTCTTTACTATGAGATTTCTGCAGAAGTATCTACTTACACTTGGGGACTGGAATCATGAGATACACAGACAACAATTGTCATTTTTCATCTGAAGTCACTGGAAGCTCTTGAGTACTTGGAACTTCTGAAGATCATCCATCTTATCAGGTGCCTAAATATGAATCTTCATGCCTAACTTTAGGCAACTATTTTTTTTGAAAATCTTGTCTTAATTTCTTTCTTTCTTGAGGAAGGACTCAGGACTGCCTTATTTTCCTGTCGGCTGACCAGCCAACAAATGGCTGCTGCCCTGTGCACAAGAGATAGCAGTGTGATAATGACAGATGTGTTGAAAAGAGAGAAGCTGGGAGCAGCAGTGAGGTTGTAAACCAGAATAGATGATGAAGGCTTCTAGCTGAAGCCTGCAATGAAACAGATCTAGAATATGGTGACAGTGGATCCTAAGTGTCAGTTAGTGACAATTGGATAGTAAGGGACACACAAGGTGTCACCCCCACTCTGAACTTTAGGGTACAGATGTGGGGACCTGCATGAGATAACCCCTAAGTTTAGTTACCAGCTTAGGTTAACAGTAAGCTGCCATCACCAAGCCCGTTCCAAATTTAAGGGGAGAGCCACTTGGAACTTTGCTTTGCCCCAAATTATTTCCCCAGTCTTTATCCCCCTTTTCCTGGTAGGATTGAGACTCATTCACCTTCCACCAATTTTTGATGAGCCCAGATCCAAAAAACCCTTGGATCTTAAAACAAGGAATAATCAATCAGGTTCTTTAAAAGAAGACTTTTAATTAAAGGAAAAGGGTGAAAGGAATACCTCTGTGAGGTCTGGTCTACACTATGCATTTAAACCGAATTTAGCAGCATTAAACCAAATTAACCCTGCACCCGTCTATACAACGAAGGCCTTTATATTGATATAAAGGGCTCTTAAAACCGATTTCTGTCCTCCTCCTCGACGAGAAGAGTAGTGCTGAAATCGGTATTGTCATGTCGGATTAATGTTAGTGTGGCCGCAATTCGATGGTATTGGCGTCCGGGCGGTATCCCACAGTGCACCATTCTGACCATTCTGGAAAGCAATCTGAACTCAGATGCACTGGCCAGGTAGACAGGAAAAGCCCCGCGAACTTTTGAATTTCATTTCCTGTTTGCGCAGAGTGGAGCTCTGATCAGCACGGGTGGCGATGCAGTCCCAAATCCAAAAAGACCTCCAGCATGAACCATACGGGAGAGACTGGATCTGATCGCTGTATGGGGAGACAAATCTGTTCTATCAGAGCTCCGTTACAGAAGACGAAATGACAAAGCATTTGAAAAAATCTCCAGGCTATGATACAGAGTCCACAGCAGGGACTCAGCACAGTGATGCGTGACAAGCGTAACAGAAAGCCAAAGAATCAAATGGACACTCATGAAGGGAGGGAGGGGGGACTGAGGACTCCAGCAATCCCACAGTCCTCACAGTCTCTGAAAAGCATTTGCATTCTTGGCTGAGCTCCCAATGCCTGAAGGTCAAAAACATTGTCCCGGGTGGTTCAGGGTATATCTCGTCAATTTAACACCCCCGCCCCCATGAAAGAAAAGGGAAAAAAATCATTTCTTTCCTTTTTTCAGTGTCACCGTATGTCTACTGCATGCTGCTGGTAGACTCGATGCTGCGGCGCTAAACAGCAGCATCCCCTCCCCTTCCTTTTCTAATGGCAGATGGTGCAAAATGGTGGAAAACCATTCTCATCATCCCATGAGTGCTCCTGGCTGGCCTCGGTGAGGTCGGTCAGGGGTGCCTGGGCAACAATGGGAATGACTCCTGGTCATTCCTGGCAGATGGTGCAAAAGGATTGAAAACCAGTCATCATAGCAATGGGGACTGAGCTCCATCAGCCCCTCCACCCCATTTCATGTCTAATGAAGATTCTGTACTGCCTGGACTATCATAGCAGCTGCAGACTGCCTCCCCCTCATTTTATCTTACTAAATAGTCAGTATTTCTTATTCCTGTATTCTTTATTACTTCATCACACAAATGGGGGGGGACACTGCCACGGTAGCCCAGGAGGGCTGAGGAAGGAGGGAAGCAATGAGTGGGGTTGTTGCAGGGGCACCCCCTAGAATGGCATCATCATTTCTGCAGGATTTCTGGGGCTCTGACCCGGAGCGGCTGTGCTCTCTGGTTCTCTACTACACTTGTCCCATATTCTAGGCAAGACTGACTCTATTTTTAGACAATACATAAATGGGGACTGAGCTCCATCCGCCCCTGGCCAACGTCAGCGAGGCCAGCCAGGAGCACCCATGACAGCAGCAGATGGTACAAAAGGACTGATAACCATCATCACCAATTTCCAATTGCAAACAGTGCAAAATGACTGATAAACATCACCATCAATTTCCAATTTCAGATGGTGCTATAGCTGGTAACCGTCTCTTTAACCTTGCAAAGGCAAATGAATGCTGCTGTGTAGCACTGCAGTACCATGTCTGTCAGCAGCATCCAGTACACTTATGTTGACAGTGACAAAAGGCTAAACGGGCTGCATGGTTGTCATGCTATGGCATCTGCCAGCGCAATCCAGGGAAAAAGGGCGCAAAATGATTGTCTGCCGTTGCTTTCATGGAGGAAGGATTGAGTGATGACATTTACCCAGAATCACCCGCAACACTGCTTTTGCATTGGGATCTCAACCCAGAATTCCAATGTGTGGGGGGGGAGACTGCGGGAACTATGGGATAGCTACGGGATAGCTACGCACAGTGCAACGCTCCGGAAATCGACGCTAGTCTCGGTACATGGACGCACACCACGAAATAATGTGCTTAGTCTGGCCGTGTGCACTTGATTTTATACAATCTGTTTTAAAAAACCGTTTTATGTAAAATTGGAATAATCCCGTACTGTAGACATACCCTGAGATTAGCATGCAAGCTAGTCTCACAGACAACAGATTCAAAACACAGAGGAGGTCCCTCTGGGCAAAAACCTTAGTTACACAAAGGCACCCAATTTGATTCTCCTTCTTATGCAAAATGAAGTCACAAAAGAAAATAAACATAATCAAATATATTTCTTCTCTAAGCACGTACTACTTTTAAGAAATGTTAGATGGCTGATTCCTGGATCCTTCACTCTGGCACAAACTCTTCTCCACAGACAAAGACTGATTTCTATCCTCCCTTTTTGAAAACATCTTGTCCTCTGTTCAGGTGTCAGCTAGGCTATGTGAACTTCTTAACTCTTTACAGGTAAAAGAGGAATTAACCCTTAACTGTCTGCTTATGACAGGGACAGAGAAAGGGGAGAGACTGAAGTGAGAAGTTAATGGTTAAATAGAGATGTTGCAAGGATAAATACATACAGATTTTGATGTGCTCAGATATTATGGTAAAGGTGGCCAAATAAATACCCCAGAGATCTAGAGAGATAGCTCCCTTAAAGGGTTCTAGCAAAACACGCAGATCAAGCTACTCATTCTCAAAACAAAATGTCTATGTACAATACAGGAAAATACCACCTAGGTGGAGCTACTATAAGGTGGGTGCAAAACTGGTAGTAAAACTATTCCCGGAGAGTAGTTATCAGTGATTCACAGTCATGCTGGAAAGGCATAATGAGTGGGATCCAGCAATGATCGGTTCTGGGTCCAGTTCTGTTCAATATCTTCATCAAGGATTTAGATAATGGCATAGAGAGTACACTTATAAAGTTTGTGGATGATACCAAGCTGGGAGGGGTTGCAAGTGCTTTGGAGGATAGGATTAAAATTCAAAATGATGTGGACAAACTGAAGAAATGGTCTGAAATAAATAGGATGAAATTCCATAAGCACAAATGCAAAGTATTCTACTTAGGAAGGAACAATCTGGTGCATATACACAAAATGCGAAATGACTGCCTAAGAAGGAGTACTGCAGAAAGGGATCTGGGGGTCATAGTGGACCATATGCTAAATATGAGTCAACACTGTAACACTGTTGCGAAAAAGGTGAACATCATTCTAGGATGTATTAGTAATTGTTGTAAGCAAGACACGAGAAGAAATTCTTCCTCTCTACTCCAGGCTGATTAAGCCTCAGCTGGAGTATTGTGTCCAGTTCTGGGTGCCACATTTCAAGAAAGATGTGGACAAATTGGAGAAAGTCCAGAGAAGATCAACAAAAATGAGTAAAAGTCTAGAAAACATGACCCTATGAGGGAAGATTGAAAAAAATTGGGTTTGTTTAGGCTTGAAAATGATGACCTCTCGAGGTCCCTTCCAGTCCTATTATTCTATTGTTCTATGAATATACTCTCTTACTATTGTCTGCAATTCTGTGTCTCAGCCCAGCACTAAACACACCAATATGGGATTTTCAAAAGCACCTTGATGCCTATCTGCTCCTTCAAGTATAGCCTGAAGTCACTTTGCTTTGAACGTACCACTTTATCATACTTCTACTAGTTGCCTAATCAGAATCAATGTTAAGTTGAAGTCTACTAATATTCAAAAAGAGTGCTCCTACCCATCCTCCATATATATAAAGGCCCTCTTTATAAACATAGTTTTGCAAATGTAGTCATGAATATGGAAGCACTCTACCTAAGAAATGTTAATTATGCTTGATTAGAAATAGCTATAGTAGCCAAGTTCCTTCACACCTGATAGCAGATATTTTATTTCAGTAAAGTTATCATCCCTATTTTACCTACCTTGCCACATCAGTGCTATGGATGGCTGTTGTTTTGCGTGTATTTAAACAAATAATTAGTGTCTCCATTATATAGTTCAGAAAGAGGAAAGTTTAAGAGAATTCAGTAGCTCTTATGTGATGTTACGGCACTGTGTATCAGATTGTCATGACTAATGAAAATGACTCATTAAGAAATAGATTCACTGAACTTGAGATATGATCATTAAAACTATTTGTAGTCATTGTAATTTGCAGCATTAGTCCATTACCCCGGGGGGGAGGGGAAGGTGGTAATGAGCAGCCACGTTCCTAAAATATATTGCTGTCAGTATGCATGGCATCAAATATTCCTGCAATAATCTACTAATTCAAATGGTGTTTAATAGATTAATTATGTTAAAAATTAGAGCATAAACATTTTAGGGATAACTAATTTGCTTTAGGACAGAAAAAGTAAATTACAATCAACTTCACAGTAAAAGCTGGTTATAATTTGTCTTGGGTGGTGATAACATATTTTAATTCACTTTTTGATAGAGTACTGTGTTTCATACTATGCAACTAACAGGGAACTATAAGTCTTAACTCTGGAGTATTTTTCAGATACATGTCTAGAAGCTAGGATCCTGATTGTAAAAAGTCCTTATTTAGTTCACAGGAATGGCAGACAAACAAGGAGCCACTTCCTCCTCCTATACCCTGTGTAAATGGCATTCACAACTGCAGCCCTTGCACTTGGGTGAGATCAGGGATCTCTCCTTCAGTGCATCCCCTATCAGTGTTATGAAGGAATGGTCCCCTGTTTTCCCCCTTTACTCCCAAGGGTTTCAGGAAGGAAGTGGGAAGATGATCATTCGTGAAGCAGGCCATGGGCATGGTGACTGGGAAAGAATCATTCTAAATGATGGTACAATCTGCAGGGTCTTGGAGGGATATAAGACTGGAAGGGACCTCCAGGGTCATTAAGTCAATTTCTAAGGTTTCAGACACAATTCCATCATACAGTCCTATTCATAAATTTATCAAACTCCATCTTTAACCTACTTAGATTCTTTGTCCTCACTACTCCTAGTGAGAGGTTGTTCTCAGATGGCTAGGCACCTTCTTCTAATGTCCAGACTAATTTTATTCATGACCATTTTTTTTTATACCCACGAGCCATGGTATTCACACTGAGGTACTGGGGTTCAACACTATATTTGTCATGGGCCTGAGACTGGATGCCACAATCTGTCCTCTAGCATATGCACTACATATGCATGTTTGCATTTTCCTTCTGAACCCAAATATGGCACCAGCTATAAAGAGGGCCAAAGCAGCAGTGTTCATGTTATGGCCTCTGTCAGATTCTTTGTATCTCTGAATCCTGCTGAACACCAACCACTGTAATATAAATAAAGAATATGTCTATGCCAACAAGAGTCGGCAGATCAAAAGTCATTATGTGGAAGTGGAGCTACCTCAGTGACCCAGAAACAGGTGACTATGATGAAATATAGAATACAGAACATCTGTTGGTCTGCTGGCTCTGGAGGAACCGTGCACCAAAGGTGTATATAGGCTTGTTTGTTAGCCTGAGATAGAATTTTGGGTTTGACTTTTGGTACTCTTATATCCTTACTAATATGTGTGAAGAAACAAGACACTGTGTGTTACATCTGGTCACAATCAGATGGGGTGAAAAGAGATAAGAGATGGATTTAAAAGTGTTACAGGGTATGGTAGGAATGTAATATATGAGCATACACTGGAAGGCTGCTTGGCTCCTCTGTCAAACCAAGGTCAAGCAACCAGTTAGGAGGGGCAAACAGGGGATAGGGGAGGCATAAGAAACACTAAAAGCTAAAGAGAGTCCTGGCTGTGGCCAGAACACAACCTCACACCTTACCCCTCTCATGGGATACAAAATAGGCGGGACAAAGTCCCCAGACTCAGGATCCCCTGAAAACAGAACATGACCATAAATTGTAAGGGGTGGGACCATGGGGGTGTGCACTGAAGGTATATTTAGGCCTACTAAGAAGAAGGAAGTGGGAATGGGAAACGGGCAAGGCTCTGCAGTGTCAGAGCTGGGAAGTGGGACACCGGGTAAACACTCTGCAGGTTCAGAGCTGGGAACAGAACATGGGAAACAGACTCTGTTGGTGTGTAGAGCTATGGATATGTTTGCTTGAAACTATCCCCACTAAACATCGCATTGCCTGCACTTCAGACTTCTGGTCTTCTGCTATCTATCTGCATGACAAGAATCAGGCGAGAGGGTGATGGGAAAACGCTCTAACAGAAGACCTTACCAGAGCCACATACCAGGCCATATCATGTGCCCAACACTGCAAAAGCCTATGATTGCTGTAGAAGGACACGAGAAGAAGACCAGCACTGAAGCAGAGATGTACATGCATTATGTCATCTGTATAACTCTATTTTGGCTACTGTTACAGATTGAGTTGCAGTGGATACAACTACTCCATGTAGTAGTCTTTTTTCATCTAAACTTAATTCAGAACTGCAACTGGGTCCATTAAACAGTTTCAGTTTTGGTAGGGAACAAATATGTTCAAACACCTGCTTTATTTGCCAAGTGATGTTTTTGGTGGTCTGAGAGGCAGGAAATATTAGAAAACCATTTCTTTCACTTAGATGTTATGGAGCCGTGAAGTAAGTGCCATCACCCCACTTCTATAGAATACTCTGAGGCTAGTTATGATACTCATTGCCTCCTCACAGATAAGAGTGCATCCACACTCAGTGCTGCAGTCACTGCTGCATTACAGGGAAAACAAGATCTTGCATGGTTAGTAAGAAACCCCCTGCCCAAGTGGGATGCTATCTACTACTGAGCAGAACATTTTATGGATTTAGGGCAGTGACCTCATAGGCCCCACAGAGTATGTCTATACAGTTGTGGCAACAGGCTTCCCAGCCCAGGTCAGTAGACTCAGGCTAGTGGGGGTTGTGCTAGCACTCTAAAAATAGCTGTGTAGACAGCACTTTGAAGTTGTGGTTTAGGCTGAAGCTCAGGTTGTAAAGCCAAAGATGTGGGGTGGGGACTGGTTTACAGAGCTCGAGCTCCAGCCCAAGTTACAACTTCAAAGCACTGTCTACACAGCTATTTTTATAGTGCTAGTGTGAGCCCCACTAGCTCAAGTCTGTCAGTCTGGGCTGGGAGGCTCACTTCTGCAGGCAGCGTAGACATACAGTGAAGGTCTATCTAGTGGAGAAAAGAGGCTGAATGGGAACATCTCACCCCGGAATATGAAGGTACTGAATGGTCCATGGAGAAGAGTGCAAGACTAGGGTCCAGTGTGTGAGAGACCTGGATTGATGGAATGGGGTATAACATGTTTGGACCTGCCACCAAACTTCAATATATATATCTGACGTGTATAGTAGAAAGATATCAGCAATGACGTAGGGTACAAGGTTGATGATGGGGAAATTGGACTGAGTGAAACAAGTCTGGAATCATAGAATCATAGAATATAAGGGTTGGAAGGGACCTCTGGAGGTCATCTAGTCCAATCTCCTTTTAAAAGCAGGACCAGTCCCCAACTAAATCATTCCAGCCAGGGCTTTGTCAAACCTATCCTGGAAAACCTCTAAGGAAGGATATCCCACCCCTCCCTAGGTAACCCATTCCAGTGCTTCACCACCCTTCTAGTGAAAATGTTTTTCCTAATATCCAACCTAAACCTCCCGCACTGCAACTTGAGACCATTACACCTCGTTCTGACATCTGCTGCCACTGAGAACTGTCTAGATCCATCCTCTTTGGAACTCCTTTCAGGTAGTTGAAAGCAGCTGTCAAATCCCTCCTCATTCTTATCTTCTTCAGACTAAATAATCCCATTTCCCTCAGCCTCTTCTCATAAATCATGTGCTGCAGCCCCCTAATAATTTTTATTGCCCTCCACTGGACTCTTTCCAATTTTTCCACATCCTTCTTGTAGTGAGGGGCCCAAAACTGGACACAGTATTCTTGATGAGGCCTCAACAATGCCAAATAGAGGGGAATGATAACATCTCTCAATCTGCTGGCAATGCCCCTACTTATGCAAATGTTGTTAGCCTTCTTGGTAACAAGGGCACGCTGTTGACTCATATCCAGCTGTTCGTCCACTGTAACCCCTAGGTCCTTTTCTGCAGAACTGCTGCCTAGCCACTCATTCCCTAGTCTGTAGCAGTGCATGTAATTCTTCCTTGTTTAATCTCATTAGATTTTTTTTGGCCCAGTCCTCTAATTTGTCTAGGTCCCTCTCTATCCTATTCCTACCCTCCAGTGTATCTACCACTCTCCCCAGTTTAGTGTCATCTGCAAACTTCCTGAGGGTGCAATCCATGCCATCCTACAGATCATTAATGAAGATATTAACAGAAACCAGCTCCAGGACCAACCCTTGGGGCACTCCACTTGATACCGGTTGCCAGCTAGACTTGGAGCCATTGATCACTATCCGTTGAGCCCAATGATCTAGCCAACTTTCTATCTACCTTATAGTCTATTCTTCCAGCCCATATTTCTTTAACTTGCTGGCAAGAATACTGTGGGAGACCATATCAAAAGCTTTGCTAAAGTCACGGAATAACACATCCATTGATTTCTCCTCATCGACAGAGACAGTTATCTCCTCATAGAAGGCAATTAGGTTAGTCAGGCATGACTTGCCCTTGGTGAACCCACGCTGACTGTTCCTGATCACTTCCTTCTCCTCTAAGTGCTTCTGAATTGATTCCTTGAGGACCTGCTCCATGATTTTTCCAGGGATTGAAGTGAGGCTGACTGGCCTGTAGTTCCGTGGACCCTCCTTCTTCCATTTTTTAAAGGTGGGCACTACAGTAGCCTTTTTCCAGTCATCTGGGACCTCCCCCGATCTCCACGAGTTTTCAAAAATAATGGCTAATGGCTCTGCAATCACATCTGCCAACTCCTTTAGCACTCTTGGATGCAATTCATATGGCCCCACATCCTCTGTCACTAGGTTGCCTCCCTCATTCCCATACTTTACTTGACCTTCTTCTTGTTGCTAACATACCTGAAGAAACCCTTCTTGTTACCCTTAACATTCCTTGCTAGCTGCAACTCCAAGTGTAATTTGGCCTTCCTGATTTCATTCCTGCATGCCTGAGCAATATTTTTATTCTCCTCCCTGATCATTTGTCTAATCTTACACTTTTTGTAAGCTTCTTTTTTGTGTTTAAGATCAGCAAGGATTTCACTGTTAAGCCAAGCTGGTCACCAGCCATATTTACTATTCTTTCTACACATCGGGATGGTTTGTTCCTGCAACCTCAATAAGGATTCTTTAAAATACAGCCAGTTCTCCTGGACTCTTTTGCCCCTCATGTTATTCTCCCAGAGGATCCTGCCTATCAGTTCCCTGAAGGAGTCAAAGTCTGCTTTTTTGAAGTCCAGGGTCTGTATTCTGCTGCTCTCCTTTCTTCCTTGTGTCAGGATCCTGAACTCAACCATCTCATGGTCACTGCCTCCCAGGTTCTCATTCACTTTTGCTTCTCTTACTAATTCTTTCCTGTTTGTGAGCAGCAGGTCAAGAAGAGCTCTGCCCCTAGTTGTTTCCTCCAGCACTTGCACCAGAAAATTGTTCCTTACACTTTCCAAAACTTCCTGGATTGTCTGTGCACCACTGTATAGCAATCCTAGCAAATATTGGGGTGATTGAAGTCTCCCATGAGAACCAGGGCCTGTGATCTAGTAACTTCTGTTAGTTGCCAGAAGAAAGCCATGTCCACCTCATCCCCCTGGTCTGGCGGTCTATAGCAGACTCCCACCATGATATCGCCCTTGTTGCTCACACTTCTAAACTTAATCCAGAGACTCTCAGGTTTTTCTGCAGTTTCATACTGGAGCTCTGAGCAGTCATACTCCTCTCTTACATACAACGCAACTCCTCCACCTTTTCTACCCTGCCTGTCTTTCCTGAACAGTTTATATCCATCCATGACAGTACTCCAGTCATGTGAGTTATCCCACCAAGTCTGTGTTATTCCAGTCACATCATAATTCCTTGACTGTGCCTGGACTACCAGTTCTCCCTGCTTGTTTCCCAGGCTTCTTGCATTTGTGTATAGGCAGTTAAGATAACTCGCTGATTTTTCTGCTATCTCAGTATGAGGCAGGAGGCCTCCCCTCTTGCACGCTCCTGCTCGTGCATCCTTTTGGTATCCCACTTCCACACTTACCTCAGGGCTTTGGTCTCCTTCCTCCAGTGAACATAGTTTAAAGGCCTCCTCACTAGGTTAACCAGCCTCCTTGCGAAGATGCTGTTCCCACTCTTTGCTAGGTAGAGCCTGTGTCTGCCTAGCAATCCTGCTTCTTGGAACGCCATCACATAGTCAAAGAATCCAAGGCCTTCTCTCCGACATCACCTGCACAGCCATTCGTTGACTTCCACGATTTGACAGTCTCTACCTGGGCCTTTTCCTTCCATAAGAAGGATGGACGAGAACACCACTTGCGCCTCAAACACCTCTTTCCTTCTTCCCAGAGCCATGTAGTCTGCAGTGATCCACTCAAGGTCATTCTTGGCAGTATCATTGTTGCTCATGTGGAGAAGCAGGAAGGGGTAACGATCCGAGGGCTTGATGGGTCTCAGCAGTCTCTCTATCACATCGTGAATCCTAGCTCCTGATAAGCAGCACACTTCTCGGTTTTCCCTGTCGGGACGGCAGATAGATGACTCAGTCCCTCTTAGCAGGGGGTCCCCACCCACCATGATCTGCCTCCTTCTCTTGGGAGCAGTGGTCGTGGAACCTACATCTCTAGGACAGTGCCTCTCATGCCTTCCAATCAGTGGAGTCTCCTTCTGCTCTCCCTCAGATGTATCATCTAGTCCACTCTCCGCATTAATACCTGTGGAGAGAACATTTCTTTCTTCTTCTGGAGGTCACATGCTGACAATTTTCTTCACTGTACTTCTGTCCTCATTATGCAGCCTAATCTGATTCTTCAGAATGTTGTACCCTATGACAAAGTTCCTCTTCTACCTTGGTGGATCCTGCACTTATTGACAGATTTGCTCGCCTCACAGATTCACCCTGTGGGTCGGGAAACAGCCCAGAGACCTTCCCCTCTGGTAGAAGCCATGATCCAGGTCAATTCCTCCTGTGTTTGTTTGGGAGTTGGGAGGTTTGGGGAGAACCCGGGCCCCTCCTCTATTCCGGGTTCCAGCCCAGGGCCCTGTGGACTGCAGCAGTCTAGAGTGCCTCCTGGTAAAGTTGCACCACAGTTACAACTCCCCGAGCTACTTGGCCTGAATGGAGTGAGCTCTTTTATAGCATCAGAGGGGCCTTAATTAGAGTCAGGTGCTTAACAGCCTCACCTGACTCTTAGCAGGTTAATTAGAGTCAGGTGTTCTCATTAGCCTGAAGCAGCCCCTGCTCTGGTCACTCAAGGAACAGAAAACTGCTTATCCAGTGGCCAGGATGTCTCCCTTCTACTACTCTGCTGTTCCCAGCTGGCCTAGGTCTATCACAACCCATAGAAGCATACAATGACGTTTGTCCAGGAAATCTTCTTTTTTTCCTTCGCAACGCAGGATTGATACTTGCTTATCCAGACCAGCTTGCACTTTGCACAGACAAAGTCACTTCTGTCCTGTGGAAGAAAGACAATCATGGCACATCCTGTGCAGGTCACAACAACTGATCACTCACCATCCATATTACCTTCCTTCTAAGAGCTTCCTCAGCTGTTGCAGTAACTACTCAGAAAAGCCTGCAAGATGAAAGCCTCAGTGGGCTCTCCCCAGGTGAACTCCCAGACAAACTCCCTCTGTTAGCCTCTTCGCCGTTTGCCACTCAGCTGGTTCGCAGCTGGCTGCATTTTTATAAAAGTCAGGCCCACTCAAGACCCACCTGGAACAAAGCACTCCCAATTCCCACAAAGATGAGTGGGAATATTTCAGATAAGCGATGTTTTGATAATTATCTGAACTAAACTTCAAACCTCATGAGTTTTTTATGTTATGGATGTACGTTTTTTTGCTGTGTTGTTTTTAGTTTACCACAAGCTGGAGTGGGCACTTTTGTTCTAGGAGTATAAAGAAAGTTACCCTCAACACAGGAAAAATCTACATATTTTCCACACAAATGAAGATCACATTATATGTTTATCCAGTGTGCATATGTCTAGAATAAGTGTAGAATAAGTGTTAATGAATGTGTTAATGAATAAGTTAATAAGTGTTAATGAATGAATAAGTGTTAATGAATAAGTCTAGAATAAGTGTTAATGTTTATAGAGATTGGTGCTATGATTTTATGAGTTAAATAAATCTGTGGTGTTCAGTGTGCGTCTGGATCTGTTGTAGTAAGAAGGGTGTTCCCTGTGTCTACCTAGTGTCTGACAGTGAAAGAGTTTTAGATAATGTTTGGATATGGCAAATTAGTTTCTCTTAACTTGCTTTTTTGTGGGAAGGTGGTTGCTCTTAGGCAACCTCTTAACTGACTTTCCTGAATTTTGAACAAAAACACCAAAAGCAGTTAAAGTTGCCTATGAGCAAAACACACCCACAAACCTATAAAATAAAGGAAATAGTTATTTTCAAGCAAATTGTTATAATACCTTATTTTAATGCAATTTTTGGACTACATAATTAAAATATGCCCAGAAATATAACATTGAAGTTGACTGCAGTGATATTAATTTGGTTGTAACATTAAGGTATTTTATACTTACATTTTGGCACATACCAAATACAGCTATTATTGTCCAAATTACTCCATTTTAAAGAACAGGAGAACTACCTTTCCAAGATAGACAAGATAGATAAACAAGAGTTTAACTGGAGCTCTGCTTCCCCCTTTCCATGCACAGATGCTCATAGGAAAGGCTATAAAAGTGGATGTTTGGGAAGTAAAGGGAGGACAAGTTGTTTTAGACATTTATGGCTCCAAACACAGGGGTCATGGGATTGGACTGAGAAGAGTTCCCAGTCTACAGTTCATTTACTTTCTGGTATTGTTAAACTATTTTACTTTCTTATTATAAACACTAGCCCTTGAGGGGGGAAAAAACTTGCTGCCCAAAGTGACTTGTATTCCATCAGCTTACACAGTTTTAACAAAATAATCTGCTAAATCTCAGAAAAATTTAGCTTTGTGTGGTGTGTCAGTTGCTGTGACCACTGACTATAATTCAGGTTGAGTAACTTGATTTATCTTCCAAAAATATTTTGCTGAACAAATAAAGTTGGCAGTGAGTACAATATTCAGAATAGACTATATTCTCAGGTGGTTGGCTGCCTGGATCTTGCTCTCACGCTCAGGATCAAACTGATCATCATATGTGGGATCCAGAAGGAATTTTCCCTCAAGTCAGATGGACAGTGATTTTGTGGGGGTTTTTGCGGGGGAGGGGTGAGGGGGTTGATTGGTTTTTTTTGCCTTTCTTTGCAGCATGTGGTTGTGGGCTACTTGCCAGGGTTATCTGGGAACATCTAATTTAATAATTTCCCTGACACTGCAGAGACCACAGACATTGGTGCACTTCAGCCCCACCTATTCTCTACCTATGGCACATAACAGTCTCCTGTGGATCTCATTTGCTTTGGTTTCATTGCATTGTTGGGTTTAGTGTGTGGGTGCTGGGTGGTGTTGGTGGCCTGTGATATGATCTAGTGGTCCCTTCTGGCCTTAAATTCTGGACTCTATTAACCAGTATTGTCACTGTTGGTCAGTGCATTGATTCATTATTTATGCACCCACATTTTGTGTCTGTACATTTCTATACCTAGGTAAGATTCTGTCCACTTAAGTAAGTTTGTTGATGGTCTTTTTGAAGATATTCAGTGTACAGAGTGCACAGAGACATTCCTACAAGCATCCATCTCCATGCAGTGCATATAAGGGTCAGTGTGAATAAGGGTCAGGGAAAATAAGAGTCTAAGATGAGATGGAACGGAACTCAATGTACTTGGTTAAAACAAATGATTTAATTTAAGTTAATTTAATTTAATTTAAGTTAATTTAATACATATATGCATATGGAAGAGAAAAAGTGTTTGTAATAGCCTAATTTCTTCCAGTATTTTATAAAAGTTCAGTCACTCCTGCTTTTGATACGAACTGATCTGGTTAAATCTAGACGCAGTACATTTTAAAATCAAGTTAGCCTCAAAGAATTCTATGTGAACCTCAGCTGATTGTTGTTGATTAATCTTTAAAAGGTGTATGTTTACTTATCAAACATAGCTTTTAGAAAATGGCAGCAGGCACCTGAAATCCATGGGCATTATCTTTGAGCAATGTGAACACCAGAAATACTGGGATCACACACAAATATAATGTGAGGTATTAGTGTATTGTAAAAATACTACAGTACTTCTCTAAAGCAGTGGTTCTCAAATTAGGGTGCTGCTTGTTTAGGGAAAGCCCTAATGGGCTGGACCGACTCATCTCTTGGCCCGTGCCACTTCCTGCAGCACCTAGTGGCCTGCAACAGCGAACCGAGGCCAGTGGGAGCCGCGATCAGCTGAACCTGTGGACACGGCAGGTAAACAAACCGGCCCGGCCGCCCAGGGGCTTTCCCTGAACAAGTGGCAGCCCTAGTTTGAGAACCACTGGTCTCGAGCACTGTAAAATGACATCCCAGTTCTGAAAAGTGAATTTGTTCATGGCCAGTCCAGCAGTTCTTCAATGGGAATTTTGCTTGACTACGAACTGCATGATAAAGTCCTCTGTTCTGTACGCTGCAGAACCATATCAAGTAAATATTGCAATGCAGTGCCAAATCCCACCCTCAAATACATTTGCATAGCTCCAGTTAAGGTAATTGGGAATTGCATATGCATGTTATGTACTTTTAGGATGGGATGGGACCTCTTAGATTGTTCTGTCTCCAGTAACATTAGCAGAATTTGTAATGTTCAATGACCTGGTTCAGACAGCCAAGTTCAGTAGAAAATCACAATGACTTTTCATTAAAAAGGGCAATAGCTTTTTAAGTATTATATAATTATTAACCTGATTTCTTTGTAGTTTATTTTATTCTGCACTAATGTGAGGGATATTTTCATAGCTCGCAAATTATATAGATGTTGCATTTTTGTAGCACAAGGACTAAATTATGCTTTTCAAATTAAAGGACAAGACTACATCCACCAATGTGTTTTATTTCTTATTAACAAAATGGAAAAAAGGACCTGAAGTAAGAATAAAAAGAATTGTTTGATCAATTTCTCTTGTTTATGAAGCTCATTACACTGGCCATTGTATGCACAAAATTATCCTACTTTAATTCTTCAGAGATTTTCTTTCTTGTGCATCTGAACTGAATTTGATGGTTTGGATATCAATATAGGCAAGGAATCATCTATAACTCACAACTTAATTCACCTTCAGGTCCCAAAAGGCAGACATGAAATTATTAGACAGTGCAGACTTACAAAATAATCAGTAATTCACTCTTCTTGGATATGTTGGTATTCACAGCATAAGAGAAGTCCAATCTGGCTTTCATTTAAAATTATATTTTGCACAAGCTGTAATGAAGACAAACTTTCAGCTTTTGTTCCTTCCAGTGTTTTCTCTGCCAATGGGTTATTTTTCTTGGGATCAATTATTGGAAATGAATCAAAAAGATCTGATAAAGAGAAACTGACACTAGTGGGCACTCTTAATCCACAGTACTTAAAATACATCAGTTATTCTGTAGACATAATCATAAAAAGATTGCCTCATGCAACAGGAGAAATTAATATCACAGCAAAAATTTACTGAGGGCAAATGCTGAAAAGTGATATGTTGTTAAACGTTCACAAATTTGAATGTAGACAAGTGAAATGGAAGTAGTTATATCACTTTCTACATAACGTTTTATTATACCAATGTCACTATGAATATCTTCCACTTTCTATTCTAGATTCTATTTATATACTAGCATTAAAGTAACAAACATAATTAAAAACCTTGCCGTAAGTCAAATTAATTGCTTCTGGCCCCCTTTCTTAATGGAGTAGGAATGAGAAGAAAGTTTGGTTGTCCTAGCAGGGAGATGGCCAACTTTTGTTATCTGGAGGGTTAAGGGATGGGTGAGCGATTGAACTCAGTCATGCCACAGCCTTTCTGAAAATATAGATAGAGAATGTGCATCAGATGAGGAGAGAGGTTTCTCTGCTCCATGGCCTAATTGAGGAGAGGACAAGGGACCGATTGGATCTTACAGTGGCCCCACGAATGTAAAGCCCTCCTTGGTGTTCGGCAGCCATATTGCTCCTATTGCTGCCCCATCTTCCCTTTCTATAGTTCAGAAACCATGCTGCTTTTCAGGATGATGTGGATCTGACTCGAATACTTGTTTTGGGGACAGGAAAGGACTTTTTACCCTCTGAATTAAATGGGCAAAGTGTACAGGAGGCAGATAGCACTGATCTTGTCAGATTAAACTGGTTTTCAGCACCACCTTGGCATGACTGGGGCTGGCCTTATCAGGATTACACTAGTTTTCAACACCACCACAGTTAGAGTGGGACTGGCTTTATCAGATTAGACTGGTTTTCAACATCACCTTCTTCATAGCATCCTGGAGATCCCAGTTTTTCAATTAAAAGGAATAGATTGGAAAACAATGATAAGTAGTATTATATATATATGTGTGTGTGTACTTTGTTGCATCTTGCAGCTGGTATCCAGGGGTGATAAGAGACTGAAAGTGCCAGATCCCAAATGTAAGCATAAATTAGACTTGGGACATGGCTGGTGGACCTTATTAGCCTGTAAGAAGAAGGGGAGATCTTAAATCTTCACATCCTCATTCCTCCTCACAGGCAGAGGTTCAAAGGATTCAGAGGATTACTGAATCCTAGGGATTAGGCTAAAGGGCTAGGTTGTGATAGAATGGGAGGGAGGGTGAAAATGTGGATCAAATTGTGAACTCCATGTTTTGTGAATCATTTTGGGATTGTAACCTTCATTGCAACCTTCACTTTATATTGTGACCTCCATTGTGTTGTGGCAAACCAGTCTAATCCTGACAAGGTCAGTCTATTCTAGACATGGGGTGCTTATGCTATAGTATAAAACACCACAGAGAGGGCTAAGAATGAGAGAGCTATCCACTCTGATTGTCTCTCAACTTCCACTCCATCCATAAAAACAATTAACTCGCTATCCAGAGTGCTGGCTAGGGTAAGGAGCTGCAGTTCCTTAGTCTGGAGTACATAGGCAAGAAGTGGAGAGAGACAATTGTAAAAGGTGTTTGCTTCTCTGAGCAGCAGATCAGACCAATGCCAACTGAAAGGAGACCAGACCAAGAAGGCAGGAAGGTCTACCTGGCCTAAATATGCTGACCAGACACACAGAGTGGTAACATCAGACTCATGAGGGTTTAACTTGGAATTTTTTTTCAAAGATATATAACTCTAGTCCTATTTAAAAGTAAAATATCTGTGGTTAAGAAATTTCCTTGCTAAGCCTATGTTCCTTTCTTTCCTGTTATATTGTCCCTGAAATGTTTAATTCAAAACCAGAGCTTCCACAGCCCGGTGTCCTTTGGAGAAAAGGTCTAAGCAACTGCGAGCTCAGGGGGGCTGTGGATTAAGTAGTTGGACTGCATGGTGTCACTACCCAAGAAGGATGTCAGGCATGGGGTCTGTGTGCCTGAGAGACTCAGAGCTAGGAGAAGATCCAAGGGATTTATAAGCACTTGGGGCACAGGTGTGGAGTCTGTTTATAACAAACTGTTCTCCATCCAGAGAGAAGGACTGCGCCAGGACATGGCAGAGGACAGCACTGATTTTTTCATTATAAAGCGTAAGGCCATTCAATCCTGTTTTCAGCCTATTAAAATGCCTAGTATTTGTGTTGGAAGTGGGCAGAGAGTACCTCATTTGATATTTGTTAAACTTAAAGTTGATTTTTTTCTCCTTAAAAAAGCCATCCCTGTGGCAATGATCCATCTGCCTGCATGTCCTGATCAAAGAAAGGGCTACACAAAATATGATAAAAAGTAGTGAAACTGGAGTTAAAATTTATTGTTTTTCTTTTCCTCACCATACCACACCTGACTACTGAGCTGAGGGATGTGCTGACCGCGGCTTCCTGCCGTCCCCATTGGCCCGGGATGGCGAACCATGGCCAGTGGGAGCCACGGTCAGCTGAACCTGCTGACGCGGCAGTTAAACAAACTGGCCCAGCTTGCCAGGGTGCTTACCCTGGTGAGCCACATGCCAGAGGTTACTGACCTCTGAGTTACACTGTAAAATTAGATTTCCCTGGACAATCTATTTGCTCCCTGGTAACTGGAATGTTGTTTTGATTAACAGATCAAAATACTGCAATAAAAATAAGATTGTTTTGTTTTATATTAGAAGAATCTGGACTGGTTAAAAATAGCTTCATTATGCAAATGAACTGCTGTGTAAATAATCCTATCTAAATTTAATTTGTAACTACAAACTATAATTGTTTACACAAGTACATTTACTCTACTTTTAGTGAGCCATGAATACAAAATAAATACTGGTTTAATAAAAAAAATAATATATAACAAAATATTTGAACTGTTAAAATGATTGCTGAACTGTAATAATTTGTATATGTTTTAGTCACAGTTCACAAAAGGTGAATTTTATATGAATCCACAGGGGGCTGCAGAAGTCCCTTGTGCTGGAATGAACTAGGTCGCTGATCCTGCATTTAGAGACACGCTAATCCCTGAACCTGTGTAGAGATCTATTGACTTCAACTGGATTCCATGCAAATGCAGCAGTTTACCCATGTGCTATGAATTGCAGGATGAAAACCATACAGATTAAATACTGAAAAGCCTCTCTACAAACAGAAACAGTGCTGACTTTTGTCACTCATGGGTTATTACCAGTGAGGAACTTACCCTGCTGTAAACTGCTCCTCCTGTGCTTTGCCATAACCTGCCCAAATATAATACTGAAAATAAATAATGCTTAGAACCACTGGTGCTGGGACAATTTGAAGAGTGGAGATGCTGAGAGCCTCTGAACCAAACAGTAAACCCTGTATATGATGGAAACCATTTGAAGCCCGAAGGTGCGGCAAAACCGCCAGCACTCCTACTTCTAGCACCTATGCTTAGAACAAGACAGTATGGCATTAGAACTGAGTCCCAGAGCCAGAAGAAGAGAATGAAGAGAAAATAATATAGGAGTAAACAACGTTCCTCTACCATGAGGGGAGGGAACTGTTCTCATATCCAAGCAATAGAATAGCTCTGATGATAGACTGACCTACCAGTCCAAAAGCGAGAGAAAAATGTTGACAGTAGAAATGGTGTAGAACTGTTGCTGTCTGACTGTGCCAGTGCTTGAGTCTAACTCATTGGAGAGCTGGTAGACAGATATTACTGAAGTTAGGAAGAATGAGCTACCTTTCCATAGACTCAGACTTCCCAGGGTCTCAGACCCTGGATGTAAATAACTAAACCAGTTATTTAAATAGATCTGGCTCCCAGAGCCTTCTCTACACAGTAGCTCCAATTGGTTTTCAAACTGCGTTGATTTTTTCCTGGGGAAACTCCCCTGTATAGACAAGGCCTTTGTGTTCTATTTTTTTTTTTATTTATTAGAAGCTCTTGAGGCCTGGTATCATCTACCTAAATCCTCTACAGTGCTGAACATTCTGTCAGTGCTCAACAAATACTAATAAACTGTCTTTCACAAGCAAACAAATAAGTGGAAGCATCCAAGGAAAAGTGAGTGGTTAGCTTAGGTGCACAAAGGACAAGTTCAGTAAGCTGTTGATATTTTCAAATTATATATATTGCTTAGTTATTGTAAATCTATTGAAATCAAGAAAATGAATTGCTTTATATCGCATAAAAAATATACACATATTTTGTATATATTAGCCATATAATAAAATGACATATTACTAAGAAAGTACATTAAAGAAAAAGAGATGGAAGAGAGAAGATATTTGAGAGATTTGTACACAGTTTCATATTAAACATGTTGTTTTCCTGCATTTAGTCTTCAACTAGTCCTATCACTGTCTGATACAATGTAATCTAAGAATGGCTTCTATATCTACTTAAATATCAATGGTGTTTCAGAAATATTATAAGACATTTAATCCATTGTATTATTTTCCCTGGATAAACTTTGCAAATCTCTGGTGTCATCAAGAAAAAGAAGGATTAGTTACTCGCATTTCAATTCCTTTTGCTGACTCTATTTCTGAATACCTGATGACACCCACAATAAATAATAGCCCCAATATGATTTGCTCACCTCCAAAAATCATTAGCCCTTCAAGATGCAGTTTACTTGGCCCTAATGTAATCTATGGATAGGTTTCAAATAAATCAATGTTGGGATTGTGGATTTCATTGCTTTGCAAGTTTAGCTGCACAATTTTAGCATTTTGAGAGGTTATTGACAATTTTAACTAATGATTTCATGGTGCTATGCTTCAATTAAAATCAAGCCTGAAATTATTCAAAGCAGTTGTCAGACATACACGAGGATTGATTTGCTGCAACTTGTTGAACTTAAACAAGAAATTGCATATTTAAGAATAGTACGCAGTTTGAGAATTTTGGTACATTCTACAGGTATGACAAGCATATCAGTAATGCCATTTAGAGCAGTGGTCCCCAACCGTTTTGGCTGGCGGGTGCCAACCGAAGGACCACTGTGGCAGTGGAGCACTCGCCGAAATGCCGCAGAATTTCGGCGGCGACGCGTCTCGATGACATCGCTTGCCGTTGACAAGTGACGTCATTGAGAGGCATCCCCGCCGAAATTCAAGAGCGATGCCTCTTGATGACTTCACTTGTCGATGGCAAGTGGAGTCATCAAGGGACATCTCCGCCAAAATGCCGCTGCGGCATTTCGAAGGGTGATCTCCCGGGGGCCAGGACGCGGGAGCATTAAGATGCCCCGGAGGGCACCATGGCACCCGTGGGCACCATGTTGGTGACCCCTGATTTAGAGAAATATGATGTATATGTTAAATATTATGATATACAAGTATTAGACGTAACTATCATTCTTACATTGGTAAAAAGTTGCATCCAGTAAAACAAGAGAGAAATAGATAAGCTACTTCTGTGGTGGGAGCTGGGGATAGGGACTTAATAATTCATTTATCATAGTTGCCATGCTCTCCGGCAATGCACTCCCTAGAAGTGGGTGGGCTATTCACAAATATTCATAGTTCTTTATATTTTTCAAAGCACTGTACAAATCTTTAAATTATCCTCACTACAATCCTGTGAGTTTTTATCCCCATTTTATAGATGACAAATGGAAATAGAAGCTCAGACACCAGAACAGTGTTTTCCAAAATCTTAGAATAAACACATTGGATGAAATCTTGGTCTACTGAAGTCCAGGGAAGTTTCATCACTGAGTGCAATGGATGCCAAGATTTCACCCCTGAATATCTGATTGCTTATTTGTATTCAAACTCATAATCTTTGGAGGTTTCTCCACGACTGCTGGTATCACAATGTTATATTGTTCAGATTTAGACAAAATATACAGTAAAATCTGTGTTATCTGGCACTTTATCAACTGGAAAGCTCTATTAACCAACATTTCTGATATCTCTCAATACAAACCTTCAGTCTAGTAACCGGGACTAATATACTGCCCAGGAGGTTATGCAATTGCACATTCTGCACTCTATTTTTATGCAGAAGAGGCACAAGACAAGTAAGCAAGCTGATATCAGGGATTTATTCAGAAAAGCAGCTTCAAGGGTGTGTCATAGAGTCATTACAGATTGAGTCCAATCTCCTACACCGTCTAAATTTACAATGATAATTGATTTTGATAATGATGATCCTGAGGCACTGCAAGATCTGGAAATGTCTTCTGAATCACCAAAGAAAGATTAAATTATGTTCAGTATAATTTTAGTGTTAAGTGTATTTTTAGTGATCTGAGTGTACACCAGGAGCTGTACATAATGATGTGTAGTGTTATAAGATAATCTACTGCATAGAAAACTTTACGTGTATACACCTAAGTGCTTGAAGAAACCAACCACTCTGCAGTGCAGTACTACTACTGGATTGGTCAGTACCTGTATACTATTTTATACATTATTTGTTTTATTGTATTCTAATTCTTCCCTTGGTAAGTATAACTCTAGTTAACTGGGTATTTTGATTAACTGGCACCCCCTCCCCATTTCCCCAACATGCCGCATAACAAAGCTTTTACTGTAAATCAAAGTTAAAGCATCTTATGTACACAAAAAGAAAAATAGTCAGGTCACTCAGCTAACATAAATGTAGGCATAGATCCTACAATTAGATCTACAAGTGGGGAACCTTCGGCATGCATGGAGTCCTACTGAAGTCAAATTTCCATTCTCCTGCGTGGATCTGAGTTCAGGGTACTTAGTCTTTTAACTGACTGTGCTATTCATATTGAGCATTGTTTAGATATTGAATCCTTTTGTCTTATGATTATATAGCCCTGATTGTGTCTAAACAATTCAGAGGGAACTGTGCAGGCCGATTTTTGTATTGGAAATGAAATTTTGTCATTACACAGCAGTTCACAGCAGAAAGTGATGTTCCCATGAGAATTACTACTTGCTATCCTCTGAGTATGATTTAAACAGATACTGCTTTATTCATCTGGAATGAAGCTGCAAGCTCAGGGGACTATCTTTCATTATGGGCAAAAGGTTTGAAATTTTGTTATTCATTATTGAAAATTAAAGACTAACTAGATTCATTAAGGACATTAATTACATAGCCAATTAGATATTGTACTGAAGTTGCTACAGACTTTGCTTGTTTTATTCTTAATCCATATCAAACATATGACTCCAGTGTTCTGTTTGCCCTTAAAAAATTGTTTTGTTGTTAAAATTTTAAAGCTATAACATCTCTATTCTTTGGAGACTTTATTTACCAAAGTGACACTTTAAATGCAGGTGCTGGGAAATTGCCAACTAATCTATTCCAATGTTTGAGATGTTAGAATTTTTTTCAAAAGGCTTATTTGGAAGAAGGCAAAAATCTGCCCTCAATCATGTATATGCAGCTTCATCAGACTACACTGGGCCACATGTACACAACCAGTGGCAGAATGCCTCCCTGAATCTGCATTTCTCGATGGGCAAAGTCACAAGCAAATTTGAATAAGTGTGAATCAAGGGCCTTCTTCTCTGGCCTGCTGTAATGCTCTCTTCAACTTGTTCCAAGCTGGTACCAAATTGATACACAGGAGATGTTAGGTCTCCCATGTGACTGTTGCATATGTACCTGTCATGCACGTATACCACAGGATTTTCAGCATGTAAATGGCCTTCACAATCACTCTGAAAAGAGGTGATATTTACTCTGTTTGCACACTGCATAGATATAAAATGCCAAATTGCATCTGCTCAATAAAATTACTGATTTTTTCCTTTCTGACAAGTCCATGGTGATATTACTTAGTGTTTTACATGTTCAGCGTACCTTACATTCTAAAAGATTTCATTAATTTTAGTTAGGCTGTCTTTTTTCTAACACATAAAAGTAAAAAATTCCATGAGAGTTAAATATGATGTAGAACTATTTCTGTTTCCTGTTTTAATTTGTGAGCTCAGAAGGCTAGAAAATTTTTCTTTTTCAAAACGACGTAAACAAATAAAAATCTTAGAAATTGTCAATAACAAGTAGTTAGATTCTATTAGAACATGAATTGTGAAACAAAGTGTTACAGTACCAGAATTTCTAAAGTTTGTATTTACTTATTTTCTGGTTAAATATTGTCTACATAGCTGTCGTGTTTAAAAGTCTATTGTCAAGTCAATACACATACATATGTTTTGGTAGAGACAATGAGCAAATTTCAGATGTTTATGCGACACTTCTCCATCTGACTCTATCTTATTGGGAGTTATGAATCCATACTGATACATAGGATAGACCGCTTTATTGCTGATGCCTGTGATTCTTACCTGACTTAATGTCACTGGCTCACTAACATTCATTGTGAACTATTGTCATAGGGTAAAACGGTGACCTTTAAGTTTTACCATGTAAGGGGTTACAAACAGAACCCAGCTTCCTGGCTCTTTACATGGTTCATCTAGGGAGTGGATTAAAAAAAAAGAAAAAGATGTTGCAATGTAGGCTATTTATGGGGGAAGGACTACCATCCTAGCTTGCTGAAATCTGGAAAGGTCTTCATTGGCTATTACCAAGTGATCTGCTACTTTGATCCTATTTAGAATTGTTTGGGTTTTATTTTAACTCTCCCAGCTGTTGCATCTGTTCACCAGCTTACAGATGTCTTCATTTTTGTCTTTACTGCACTGAATATGATTGTAGTTTACTGCCTGTATTGTATAGTACTCTCTGTTCTAATGCACTTGGGAGAGGAAAGCCAATTATTAAAACATATGTGAAGCAATTAGCTATGGTTTTTGAATGGTAGGGGATATCTATCTTACCTACTTCAGCCTGAATGAAATAAGGAAAAATGAAATTTGAGAAACGTTAGTCTTCATCTCTTGGCCAAGGTGCCTCCAAGTGTCTAAACTGCTTGGACATAAGTTCCTTTTTCTAGAAAGCATTCTAAACATCAGAAGATATGATTGAAGTGCAAATGTAACAAAGGCATGAATAGCTATGTTTTTGTATGATTATATAAAGATATTATACTTTCATAGTCTGACATCGGATCAAATATGATGAGCCAATTGTGACAAAATAAAAGAGACCGGAAAGAAAGCTAACACAAAGAAAGATTTCAACTGCCTTCCTTTTATAGGTAGTGTAGCATAAGGGGCAGAAGTTTCAGATAAAAAGCAAAATACAAACTACTACTACCACTTATTGTGAGGGCCGGAGTTTTAATGCACATGACACTATGGCCTGGGAAACACTCAACGTTCCTGTAGTACTGCTGAAATCTTTTTTTTTCCTGAGTTATGAAGTGAAAACTTATTCGCTGTGCAGTTTGACAATGCTATGTGTCCTTTAATGATGAATACTTTTCATCCCCCTTGCACTTTCTCCCTAGTTGATGTAGCAGCTGATTCTATTTTTATTCCTTTATGGATAATCCTTGTTTGGCTTATCCTGTAGCAGTAAATTTCACAGGTCTAGATACATGTTTCCTATAGAAACATTTAGAATCATAGAAATGTAGGCTGGAAGGGACCCCAAGAGGTCATCTGGTCCATCCCCCTCCACTGAAACAGGATTAAGGATACCTGGATCATCCCTGACAGGTGTTTGTGAAACCTGTTTCGGAAAAAAACCTCCAGTGGAGGGTATTCCAAAACCTCCTAGGTAAAGTGTTACAGATTTTTTTCCTAAAATCTAACCTAAATCTCACTTTCTGCAAACTAAGATGATTATTTCTTGGCCTACCCTTGGTGGACATGGAGAACAATTGATCACTATCCTCTTTGACAACCATTTCCATATTTGAAGACTATCATGTCCCCCTGAACTGCCTTTTCTCTAGACTAAACATGCCCAATTCTTTAGCCTTTCCTCATTGGTTATGTTTTTTACACCTCTTATTTTTGTTGATGTTGTCAGGACTGTCCAATTTATTCACCTCTTTGATAAAGTGTAATGCCAAAAAACTGGACACACTGATCCCACTGAGGCCTCACCAGTGCCAATATGGGAGGTAATTGTTCTGCTCTACTTGGCGCTGGTGAGGCCTCAGCTGGATATACTGGTGATACATCACTGAACTATATTAGACTTTTTTGCAACAACATTACATTGTTGGCTCATATTCAATTTATGATCCACAATAACCCCCAGATCCTTCTAGGCAGTACTTCTGCCTAGACAGTTATTCCCCATTCTGTATTTATGCATTTGAGTTTTCCTTCCTAAGTGTAGGGCTTTGCATTTTTATTTATTGATTTTTATTTTGTTGATTTCAGGCTAGTTCTCTAATTTTGAAAGATTATTCTTAAGTCTGATCCTGTCCTTCAAAGTGCTTGCAAACCTCCTCCCCCCAATTTGGTATCTTCTGCAAATTTTGTAAGCATATTCTCCAGTCCATTATCCAAGTAATTAATGAAAATATTGAATACTACTGAATATTGAATGCAGGACCAATACCGGAGAAACCCCACTTGATATTGTCCTTCCACTTTGTCAGCATATCTTGATAGCTAATCTCTGAGTACGTTTTTTTCAATCATTTGTATGCCCACCATATAGTAATTTCCTCTAGAACACATTTCCCTAGTTTTTTATGAGAATGTCATGACTCACTAATGTGACAATATATCACATCTACTGTTTCCCCCACCTCCCATCCACTAGGCTGGTTACCCTGTCAAAGAAGGAAATTAGGTTGGTTTGGCATATTTTTTTCTTGATCAATTCATCTTGGCCATTACTTACTGCTTTTTTCCTCTAGGTTTTAACAAATTAATTTTTTAATAATTTGTTACAGGATCTTTCCAGGTATCAAAGCTAGACTGGCTAAACTATAATTATCCAGGTCCTCTTTTACCCACTTCTACTTCTCCAGCTTCTGTTCAATCTCCCCTTTACATGAAATAACTATAACTGTAGCTTTATGCCTCAAGATCGTCTCTAAAAACCCTGGATCTTCCCTGATGTCACTTTCATCCTCTCCTTTCCCTCCATCAAACCTAGGTATTCTAACAACTTCTTTCTAGCGTAACCTTATGGTCTCTTCTCCATCTTTATGTTTTTTTTGAGCCTCAGTTGTAGCTAATTTAATACCTGAATAATCATGGAATGCAGTGTAAAATGACTCCTAATGGATGAAGTGGACGAAGCAGCTGAAAAGGATATATAAAGCTGTAGTTTTTGATCATATTGGTATTTTTTTTCTTGCAATTTAATGAACATGAGTTAATACATCATTGCCATTTTTCTGAAAACACAAAAATGAAGTCTGTTTCCATTTTTTTTTAAATTATGGTATCCAGTATTTCATAGAGCTCTCTGCATGAGTTCCTGACCATTTGATCCTTTGCTTTGACCAGCAGAGAAATCTCTCACTTTGCCACGCATCTCTCATTTTAAAGAAGGGGTATAGAAATATGCATACAACTTAATATTTTCCTTTCCAAAATGGATATATTCTAGTGTGTGTAGGATACTTATAGTGTCCTTTGCAATTATATTTGTACCTTCTTAGTCTTTCATATTTTGTTCAATGGCTAATATTAAATAAATCAAAGATCTTATCTTCTTATCAAACATTTTATAGTTTCAATGCAGTATATCAGGAAGAGAATAGCAACTTAATTTGAGTATTTCCCTGGTATATGATTGAAACTTATTTAAAATAATTTAAATCCAGTTTTTGCAATGTGCTTAATTTGAGTTCTTTCTCGAAGTTGTAATTAATCATGCTAATATTGTCTTAAATTAGTGTGCATGCCACATAAATGTATATTAGTTGGTTTGTACACCATTTTCACATTGAATTTTTCTCATCTGTAGGACAGCACCGAACACAAGAAAAAACAATACATTAGATTTCTGCTATCCAACAATCTGAAAGCTGATGATTTTAAAGTTATCCATGATGATTTGCCTTTAAAGTGATGCTGGTGTTGAATGCTCTACCATCTCTGGGAAGTGTTCTATGCAAGAGCTATAAAGCTATTTCCAAAATGGATAATAGACCAACTACAAAATTGTACAAGCTAGTTGGCCCATATGTTAAGGATAGGAAGGTTCACAAGGGTTTTCCAAAGTTTAAAGACAGCAAGTTCTAAGCTAGGGATAATAACAGCTTTAGCAAGGTATGCATTTTATTATTGTTGGATTTTTCACAGTGCCTAGAAAGAAACAAATGTCTCAGAGGAATGTAAACTACTGTGAAAAATAAGCATTGTGGAAAGCATGCAGTTTAGTTTTACTAACTATCTGTATAAACCAACTTAAAAAAATTCTACTTGGTCACTTACCTTGGATGAGATAATTTGATGAGCAAATAAACTCTAATTACTTTTCTTTATTATCAGTCATGGTAGAGGGCAGAAAAGTAAATTTCATCACTGAGCTGGTATATTTTCAGGACAGTTATGTGGAGCTGATTACTCCAATTAAAAATAAAAGCTTTTAGAAATCCCTAGAAGGGATAAGTTTTATATACATGATAGTATATGATGACTGACAAAGTAAGGCACACTAAGCAGAATGTGTTCAATTACTTTGCTACTTTAATGATGCTTCTAATAATGCTAAACTTGGAGCTGAATTCCTTTTAAATGTTCAGTACTGTTTCTTCCAATTGTAAACAAAAGTCAACTACTGTCATGATGCATGCCCTCTACTAGGATCAAAATCAGAGACATAAAAAAGAAGAAAAACTGAGGTTATAAGGAGTGTCTTGCCTAGGTTGCCCACAAATTGGGGATATAATTATCTTGATCTCAACTTGTGTCCTTCTGAAGATATAGGGGTACATTTTGGTCCCTGCCTCCATTCACCTTGTCCCTCTGGCAATACAAAGGGGACAAAGGAGACCTACCCTATGAGGCCATCTGGGGATTCCCCTGATGTAATATTTCTGCATGCTGTTATGAAGTTGTTTACTCTACTCTCCTGAGTGCAGGGAGAATATTGGGGATGCAGGATAGGAAGAGAGCAAGATGGGGTAGAACCTCAGCGTAATGCACTCCTGTGATCTTTGGATGGCAGAGTGGTTCTTAGGCAACCATTAGACCTGTATAATTTAGAGATGTAAATTATGTTAGGGCTATTTTTTTTATCAGAATCACCTTTCTCCCCATTTCTTGGACCTGAGCCATGCTCGGCTCAGCCAGACCCCAAAATCTGGGGCAGACTCATAAACTATTGCTTTGTCCTTGGTAAAATCTCAGTGAACACAAAGCTTATTGTCTTCAGTAGTTTTCTCCATTTGAAGAAACCAGCAGGGGTTACAAACTGTACAAACGGCGAACAGTGCATATAACATATGCACAGAACACACAATACATCACATATGAAATCTTAAATGCTTTGCACACATACCTTCTTTACTGAAATCTTCAGGGAAGACCATGAAAAAAATAAAGCCTCACATGAGTGTCCGTGTATCTGTAAAGTGAAATAGTTAAACTTCACTTTTGCATGGTCCAGAGAGTTTTTTTAAAGCTATATTCTAAATATTTCTCCTCTGTTTCAGCAGGATTATTTAACCAAAAGTTATTACTAGCCATTTAGTTTTGAATATAAAAGCACAGTATTCTATGCCTTTTAGGACTCCAATGTTCTGACTGGCTGACTAAGACATTTGATCTCAAGAATATTCTATAATTACACTGTATTAAGTTCAGAAACATCATCAAAGGAGCACCATGAAATTGAATCTTAAAAATAGAGTAAGAACAAGTTAGGTTTTAACCATTTCCCATTCACACTGTCATAAGCATGGTTCATAATTGTTCTTTTTTTCTTATCTTTGTCAGAAGAATGACGTATCAGAATACAATACTTTCAAATATTCTATAAATTGCAGTCATGTGTTGTGCTCCTTTGATACTTGTACTAATCTTCTATTTATCTCATTATCATTTCCTTGCTCTGTTTACAGCTCCAGTGACCTGTGGGAAAAGAGTAGCATGATCAGCAATCAAAACTAGAACACTAAAAAGGTCAAAGTATTACAGAAAGTAAAACACTTGGGACATTGTAATTTTGATCCCTCATTCTTATGAAAAAAGATGAGAACTGGAAGTTGAAGAAGAGGAATCTATTTTCATTATCAACTGAAGATTTTGATCTTGCACTCCTCCCTGGGCATTGTATCCCATAACTTCAAAAGAGACGCTCTTTCTAACAGCTATGCTAACCTTCTTAGAGTTTTAATTTTATAAGGAAAAAAATAGATTGAAACTTGTAGTTTTATAATTAGAACATCATGCTTCAAATGGCTGGTCTGCATTTAGCACACTCCTTATAACCTCTGTTTAACTTTGCTACAGCTATCATTTTGAGGGATGCGTGTTTGAAAAGCCAAGTCCTCACTGGAGTTTCCAACTTTGTCTCACCTCAGAGAAGACAAAGACTTCACCAGCACTTCATTTCCATCCTGTGCTATATCCCTCACAACCATACTACATTTTCTTCTAACTTTCCGTATCACTTCAGGTGGAAAGGCACTTAGAGGCAGGAAGCCCACTGAAGGCTTCACAGCAGCTTTTGATTTACCTAAGGATGCTAGGTATTCAGTGAATATATTTGTTTTTTATGAGGATTGGATATGTAGAAAATAATTTCTTCAGACATGAGGTGGGGAGTGAACTGAAACATATTGTTCCCGCATGTCTAATGAGGTGGGAGGTCTTCATGGAATGAAATGTTGCTGGGTAGAAATTCATGGGGCACTGGTAATGCAGATTCTGTTCCATCCCTGATTGACTTTTATAGCAATACCCAGCTGTAGCTCCTCATTCCCTTTGATGGTTCCCATTTTTGGGTGATCAAGAGGGAACATCAGCATTTTCTGTGGCTGGCAACTTGGACGGTAAAAAACAGCTTCAGTTTCAGATTGCTTTCCTGATTGCAATGAATCAATGTGATTGCAAGAGGTCCTATGGCCACATTCAGTGTCTACGAATACCTAATGGAAAACTAACCCCTACTATTTGGTTTGGTGGTGGAAAAGACAAAGCTTTATTCTGGTCAGCATCATACAATAGTTCCTCCATTTAGAAAATAGTTCCTCTTTACTTATTAGAATTACTTTACTTATTAGATATTAGATTATCCTCGGGAGAGTTGAGTCTAAGTTCTCTTCTGTCATTACTAAGAGGTCATGTAATGAGGCTCAACTGGAATGTATTAATCAAAGTTTAGTCAAGATGAATAAAATACAATACATAATACAGAAAGAAAGGTTACACATTACCAACCAATCTGAAGACTGGAAATGTGATTGTAGCTTAACTCAGTCCTAACTAGCTCCCTGGAACTCTACTCTTCACACTGTGTCTAGAACAAAGGAAATTCCTTTCCCGTAAATGTTCTACACCTGGGATTCTTTTTAATGTATCTTAGTTTACTTAATCAATAATCTAAAGATATCTGCCCTTTTATTACATCTCAGCATATCAAATTAATATACTAAAGATATCTGTAACCAAGTCCTTATTATAGAAAACTCCTGTGGCAATAAGTAATTCCTAATGAGCTAAAATCATCTCTGAAAGGGTCATTATCTCATTGATTACCTGTGACATTTTCAATGGCAAGTATCCCTCAACAACCACAAATGGCCCTTTCCTAGACATCAGGACACATTCTCCACAGGTCAAAAGGGTCAGGGTAAAAATATTATACGCATTCTACCATTCAATAACAATGAAGTTCAGTGCACCTGGAATTATAAATACAAAACATTTTGGTTCATGCACAAAGGATTATGGGGGTTTTATATACAAAGAATTCTGGGACTACAAAGCATCATGGAGAATCAGTTTTATTTTCAAACAAGAACATCTATGGATTTATCTCCTGTTTTGAGCCAGAGATGGATTTTCATACGGTGGGGAAATATAAACCTGTACTTAGTTAGGGCCAAATTCAGCACATCCTTTATCTAGCTTTGGCATTATGCAGGATAATTACTGTGGAGGGTGTTTTGTTTTTCTGATCTGCAGTCATATATTTTTCCTCTTTAAAATGGTTCATGTTTAAGCATTAGTTACTTTAATTTGAGTAAATGTAGAGTGGTGTGGAGAGGTAGCAGTGGTCCTTTAGTTTTTTCTCTGACTGTAGTGTTTAACTTTATTTTTGTAACCTAACTTTCTCCTCTTCCTTCCCCTGACTAGCACCGTCTGTGTGATTCTCTCTCTCTCGCTCTCTCTCTTTTTCTTCCCCCCCTCCGCCCCAACCCCGTTGTTGCACTGCATTTAGTTGTAGTGTTTTTCATTACAAACACATCTAGAATATTTTCCCAGGGGTTGAAATTATCTCTGAATAACATATTTCTTTGTCCTAAGTTATTTCTTACTTAAGATGTTGTTTAGCCATTTTCCTATAAGTGTAAAGCAATTAAAATAAAATATTTTATTGGGGGAACATAATAAGAACATGCATTTAAACTAATTAAAAAATTAATTCAGCAACATTTCATTACTGATGGACTTCAGAAATCACAGGTAGTATGAGTTTGCTAAAGGATTTGATCTCATTTATGTGTCTTTAACTATGCAGGTGTTATTATTTCTAGACATGTCATTCATGTTTACTGCACTTCTTTAAAATTCTGTAGATCACAATGAATTTTTTAAAATCACAGAACCTGCTGACATTCTGGAGTAAAGTTCTCCCTTTGAATGATTACTAGAGACCTCCATTATTGGTGATCTTGGCCTAAAATATCTGATACATAACATACACACTGCACAAGTATAAATCCTTTATCATTTTCCTGAACTTAGTGATACTGGGTTATGTAGTCTGAGTTAAAGAAGGATAATGAAATTCCAAGACTCAAAGATATGGATTTTCTGTTTTTGTTTTCTGTTGTGTATTCCTAAGATAGATTCTTAAAAATACACATTGAAGACAAAGGTGAGAGTTAATTCAAAAACTGAATGTGCTTAATTCCTGTGACTTCTTTGTCTTGTAATGGACAGCATCTAGTGGTCTGAACATTACTCATGGTTTAGCCATCTCACAGCATCACAAATCTTCTAATTCCAATATAATTCTTCCTCCCACCCCTTTCTTCTCCCTTTTTTCCCTTCCTCCTTTGGACTGCTACAGCATCACTCTCATCCAAGGATAAGTCTGGGTTATTACCCAGTCCAACTCCTATTGAAGTCTTTCCATTACAGTCTATGGGAGTTAGATTAGGTCTTTTCTCTGGGAAGAGCTGAAAGCTTCTTTTCTTTAAAGTGATGAAAACATTTGTTTGCTGAATATATTCTGTGTTGTGTGTAGTTTTTTGTCATATGATGTTTTTATTCACTCTCATTTGTACACTATAGTCATACAAGGCAGTGTAATATTGGTGCTGCCGTAACAAATGCAATGTGGTGTTCTGCCATCATCTACTGGTGTATGGAAGTAGAAGTTTATGAACCCGCTAGAGTCTTAGTTAACAGAGCTAATTCTTTTACCCCAAGCAGTAGCAACCCATGCTTTTAGGTTCTAGGTTTAAATCTCATTTCTGAGAGCCAGGAGGTCAATATTACATTTGCTTTCATTAGACAACTGTAATTCTGCATAATTTGTAAAGAATGACTGAAGAAATGTTACAGTGGTACCTGTTGAAGTGTGTTTGTTTATACATGCACTGGAGTTATATTTTTCACTCTTCATTATTGTTTTAAAGTACAACTGCATTGTGAATCGTCACCAGCCAATGAGCACAGACACAATGTCATGCCTACAGTATCAGGTACTAAAGGAAAAAATGACTTTGTACTTAAAAATGAACAAAGCCTTGAAGAAAAACACTGGGTGAATCTAATGAGCTCTTAGTTTTAGAGCTGCATCAATAGTTCAAGTAGATATCAAAATACCCCAAAAAGCCATGATAGAGTTTTCTCAACAACCAGAAATGATCAGCTTGACTGGTCTTGCACAGGTAAGGAAGAAGGGAAGGGGAAAAGATCCTGTTTGTCCTTTCACTCCTGCACAGAAACCAGCTACAATGTGCCTTGAGAACATAGGGACAGCATCAGACTGATGGAGGGGCTAGCCTCTCCAAAGAAGGCAGGATGGGGCAGGGCATGGTGATCACCTGACTCCCCTTTTGTATCAGTCAGCAGAAGTCCTACTGCACTGTGTGCTCTCTGCACAGCCCAAGAAGACGTTCTGCACATCTTCCCCAGATCAGGGCTGTACATTTTCAAGGCACAATATGGCCATATGAGTTAATTCTTGTCAGACTTGGGCCTTAAAATGTTATATGACAGCATATCAAAATAAACATCTCATTGGTCAGCAGGTGTGAATGCTTAGCTGCTTCCATGTGGCCATTCCTCAGGGACAAAAAGTAAATTCCAGGTGAAAAGTACCTTAGGCAGCAGTATTCTAGCTATAAATGGCAATATTCCAGCTGGCCAGTTTAAGTAGAATCATTCTAGTTTGATTTTTTTCTTCACTCAGCTTTGTGGGGACCAGCTCAGCCCCCATTTCTAAGATTTTTTCCCACATTCAGTGAGTTAAATATCTTGTAAGAAGATCAAAAAATCTAACAGCAAATTTAGACGCATAACACAAAGCCAGTCATGACCCAAATATATTGGAGAAAACAATTACTGTCTGGGGAGGACTCAGTGTCTTGCTGTCTGCAACCATACAGAGATCCCTGAAATTTGTTCTGCAAAATTATTAAGAAAAGAGAAACAAAGGTGACAGACTCTTCAGCTATGGAATGAAAATGAAGCAACAAAAGCAATTAATGAATTTACAACAAAAGATAAATGGATTCTTTTCCCTTTCCTACAAAATTTGCAATATATATGACATTGAATGACTCTCACCATAGGCACAGCCAGCATACAAAGCCATTCAAACAAACCGAAGATCCTCAGAGAGTTTAACTCATGCATTGGCTACCCAGAAACCATATAGAGTATGTCAATATTGTACCTGGGAGCATAATTCCCAGCTCAGGTAGGCAGACATGCCTACTCTATTCCAGCAAGCATGCTAAAAATAGTTTTACCAGACGTAGCACAGGGAGTGGCTTGAACTAACCATCTGTGTACAAACCTGTCCTTTGTATGTAATTGGGTAGCTACCCCAAGCCACTGCCCATGCTACCCCACTAACTGTCTGTCTGAGCTGGAAGCATATTCTCAGCTGCAGGAAAGGCATACAGGTAGGCAAACACAAACAAATAAAAATAAAAAAAACAACAAAAAACCATAAAGAAGGAAAAAGCTCTACACCTTGGCATCTTTAAAGCAATATATTATAAAACCCTAAAGAAGACTCACATTTAACTACTATCCTGTACTACTAAGAGTCAGAGACTTTCAACTGCTGTGTGAGAAATATGAATAGATATTTCTTAGAACAGAAAAGTGCCTTTTTACACCAACCAGCCTTACTCTGACTCAAGATAAGGACCTGTTTCCTCTGCCATTGGAATACTGGTAAATCTTCCATTGACTTCAGCAATAAAAGGGTTAGGTCCCATAGAAAATATTACAAATTGTTGGGAATTTGGGTGATTTTTGGGTGCTCAACTTGATACCCTAAAAATATCTGTTATCAAAAGAGTGTTTGGCACTTCCTGAAAATCAGGCCATATTTAGTTATTTCCACTTGGAAACCCAAAAGCTAAGGCAACCAAAAGGGACTTCTGCTAATCTTGGCCTATGAGAATAATCTTAGAGGTCTATTTGTCTGCTATTGTGTTGTTATCTCTAGATACAGGAAAAAAGATTTTTGAATAAATCACAATGGTTCACAACCAAAAGACTCTCTGCAAATTAAAAACCATACCTTGAATTGGATTAAAACTATTTACAGATATCGCAATAGACTTTGTTAAACACAACTACTTAAAATGTCTATATAGTCCTTCTAAAAAGGAGGTTGCTGCCTGTCTCCATTAGTATCCATCTTTTCTGTTAAATCTCCTCTTTACCAGAATAAGAGAAAATCAACATATAAAAGTCTTCTTGAGAAAACAAAATAATCCCCACAAATGTACCCATGTAGATTATGGAATATTGATGATAGAAATGCTGATGATCTCTTTAATAAAAATTGTAAATTGAATTTCTTCAGTTCATTATCAGGTTTTAGAAATAACTATAGCAAATGTGAAGTCATGGAATGAAAACCTCCTCAAGAACAGCACTGAACATCGTCAAAGGGTATGGTAAACTTAGAAGCTAATATAATTCCAGAAGTAAGAGTTATGGACAGCATCCATTACCTTCAACTTATAGCTTCTGAGCAAACACAGTTGATTGACTTTGGGTGAGATGAATGGATAACTTTAAGATAACTATTTCAGCATGTAGTGAGATAGAGTGGCCTCCCTCTGAGCCAGAGCGGGAGGGAACTCTCTCTGGGCCCAGATAGGTGGAGCCAGGCCAGGCCCACCCCTCACCCCTAAAGTTGAGAGTTGGGACAGGAAGTATAAGAGGCAAAGCCTCCAGCTCAATTGGGTGAGAACCCTGGAAGGAGACAGGCATCTCTTGCTTTCTGCAGGCCTCTGGCCCTGCTACCAAACTCAGTAGTGCCCTGCCCCTAGAGAAGACCAAGTCTGGAGAGGAGCTGCTCAGATTGCTGGTGGCCAAATACCACAAGGAGATGGAGAAAGCTTGGAAGCTGGAGCCCTCCACTCCCGATTGTGGTAAGAAATAGCCCAGGGAAACCAGATTCTAATCTGGTTTAGGTGTCAGTGCTAGGGTTGGCATGTTTCAGTGGTATCCCCGCTGACCCAGTGGCAGAGGGCTCTGCCATTGTCAGGGCCCTGGACTGGGATCTGGTGAAGTTGGGTGGGCCCTGGTCCTCCTATATCCAGCTGTCAATCCCACCCCTGGGGTGACAGCTTCCCTACCTTAGGCTAAACAGCCTTGCCTGAGAGCCAGAGCCCCATAGACTGTTTGCTGCTTTGCCTGCCTGAGAGCCAGAGCTCCCTAGACTCATTATAGCTCCATCCTCTCTGAAGGACAGGGCCCCTTAACTGTTTGCAGTTCTGCAATACTTGAGGGCCAGGGCCCCATAGATTGCTGCTCTTGATTTGCTAATTCCTCCTGTGACTGGGCTAACCGCACATTGACGCAGTGAGTCAAAGTGGCCACCCTCCAAGCCAGAGGGGCTGGGACGACTCCTAATCCACTACACAGCAAGATTAATTTTGACAGTTTTCTGATGTAGGTAGTAGTACTGGTGATTTAGTATGTGGTAACTCAGTTATTATTATTATTTGATGTTAGTATTGAAGTAGCACCTAGAAGCCCCAAATCATGGACCAGGACCCCATTCTTTTAGGTGCTGTACAAACGCAGAACAAAAAAACCCAATTATTTCCCCAGAGAGTTTACAGTATAAATATTCTCTTATTCAATTGCCAACCAGTTATTTAGCAAGGTGCTAGGGACCAATGTGTCACTGGAGATGATTTCAGATGAGACGTATCAACTGAATAAGGTGGTGTTCTTCACTTCCTATCCTAACCTGTTTAGCATTGTGGTTCCTTTTTCGCTATGTTTCATCTCAGAGGTACATGGATTTCAGTGGTTGGTGAATTATCTCTGTATAGGAAACAGCACCACAAACTGATACACATAGGAGATATTATATGCATGAAGATAATTGTTTTTAAAATCTCTTGAAGTGAAACTGCTCTGAATATGAAAACTCTTCATAATTTCTAGATTAAAAAAATCTGAAAAAATAAACACTCTTGAGAGACAGTATGAACAAGTCAGATGCAAAACTGTGAGATACTCATAGCCTGTAGCCTTAGTCTTGTACAATAAACAAAGGCCACATGTGTACTAAGGAAGAAGGATTCCAAGTAATCTCTCTCAGGGATCAAATCTGGCTCAATGCATTTAGTAGCTTAAAAGTAACTTATAGCAAAGTCACACTAAAAACACGGGAAAGAGTAGCAAATGGGGTAAGTCAGTGTAGCTTCACTAACTGAAGCTCTGGCCTCAGCATAATCATAGAATCATAGAACTGGAAGAGACTTTGAGAGGTCATCTAGTCCAGTCCCCTGAACTCAAGGCAGGACTAAGTATTATCTAGACCAGGGGTGGGCAACCTCTGGCATGCGGCTCACCAGGGTAAGCACCCTAGCAGGCCGGGCCAGTTTGTTTATCTGCTGTGTCGTCAGGTTCGGTGGAGTGCAGCTCCCGCTGGTAGTGGTTCACCCTCCCAGGCCAATGAGAGAGGCAGGAAGCCATGGCCACTACATCCCTTGGTCCGTGGCACTTCCCGCTGCCCCCATTGGCCTGGAATGGTGAACTGCGGCCAGTGGGAGCCATGGTACACTGAACCTGCCAACGTGGCAGATAAACAAACTGGCCCGGCCCACCAGGGTGCTTACCCTGGCGAGCCGTATGCCAGAGGCTGCCGACCCCTGATCTAGACCATTTCTGACAGGTGTTTGTCCAGCCTGCTCTTAAAAATCCCTGATGATGGAGATTCAACAACCTTCTTAAGCAGTTTATTCCAGTATTTAACCACCCTGACAGTTAGCAAGTTTTTCCTAATTTCCAACCTAAACCGCCTTTGCTGCAATTTAATCCCATTGCTTCTTGTCCTATCCTCAGAGGTTAAGAAGAACATTTTTTCTCCCTCCTCATTCTAACAACCTTTCACGTACTTGAAAACTGTTATGCCTCCTCTCAGTCTTCTCTTCTCCAAACTAAACAAACCCATTTTTTTTAATCTTCCCTCATAGGTCATGTTTTCTAGACCTTTACTCATTTTTGTTGATCTTCTCTGGACTTTCTCCAATTTGTTCACATCTTTCCTGAAGTGTGGCACCCAGAACTAGACACAAGATTACAGTTAAGGCCTAATCAGCCTGGAGTAGAGTGCAAGAATTACTTCTCAAGTCTTGCTTACAATACTCCTGTTAATATATCTCAGAATGATGTTCACTTTTTTTGCAACAGTGTTACACTGTTGACTCATATTTAGCTTGTGATCCACTATGACCCCCAGATCCTTTTCCACAGTACTCCTTCCTAGGCAGTCATTTCCCATTTTGTATATATGCACCTGATTGTTCCTTCCTAAGAGGAGTACTTTACATTTGTCCTTATTGAATTTCATCCTATTTACTTCAGAACATTTCTCCAGTTTGTCCAGATCATTTTGAATTTCGATCCTATCCTCCAAAGCGCTTGCAACCCCTCCCAGCTTGGTATCATCCACAAACTTTATAAGTGTACTCTCTATGCCATTATCTAAATTATTGATGAAGATATTGAATAGAAACGGACCTGGAACCAATCCCTGTAAGACCCGACTTGTTATGCCCTTCCAGAATGACTGTGAACCACAGAAAACTACTCTCTGGGAATGATTTTCTATACAGTTATGCACCCACCTTATAGTAGCTCCATCTAGGTTGTATTTCCCCTAGTTTGTTTATCAGAGAGTTATGTGAGACTATCAAAAGTCTTACTAAATTCAAGATACACCACATCTACCCCTTCCTCCCTATCCACAGGGCTTGTTACCCTGTCAAAGAAAGCTATCAGGTTTGTTTGACATGATTTGTTCTTGACAAATCCATGCTGACTGTGGTTTATCACCTTATATCTTCTAGGTGTTTGCAAATTGATTGCTTAATTATTTGCTTCATTATCTTTCCAGGTACAGAAGTTAAGCTGAGTGGTCTGTAATTCCCCGGGCTGTCCTTATTTCCTTATTTATAGATGGGTGCTATATTTGCCCTTTTTCAGTCTTCTGGAATGTCTCCCGTCTTCCCTGACTTTTCAACGATAATTGCTAATGGCTCAGATATCTCCTCAGTCAGCTTCTTGTGTATTCTAGGATGCATTTAACCAGGCCCTAGTGATCTGAAGACATCTAACTTGTCTAAGTAATTTATGACTTGCTCTTTCCCTATTTTAGACTCTGGTCCAACCTCATTTTCACTGGCATTCACTATGTTAGATGTCCAATCACCACCGACCTTCTTCGTGAAAACCGAAACTTGCCTGGGCCTAAAATCTCCTTGCACCCCAATTAAGAAAATCCCAATAAACCTTTACTCCATCTATCGGGAATAGTTTAGTTCTGTTTAAATCAGAAGCAAGTAGGTCAGAACAATTCACAATTCCTAGTCTGGGAGGAAATTAAAACTGTTGAGTCACCAACCTTTCACCACTTTCAGATAGCAAAAACAATCTGTTTTGGACAAAATGACTAACCATGCAGCACAGGTTATTTTCCTTGTGTCTTGATATGATCCACAAGAATCATTCATATCATCATGTCTCACAATGTTTTCTAGGGGATAGTTTACATGGTGCAGAAGCAAACATCACTTTTATTTGGTTCACTGGTTACTAATTATTTTGCAGGCATTAATTAATGCCCATTATTTTGGGAGGGAGAGCCAAGAGAGGCACTTGCAAAAAAAAAAAAAGCATTTTTGTCTTGTTGTGAGATTGATGTAAATTAAATCCATGGCATGTCAGCACATCTAGTTAATTAGTGCTATGAAACCCTCATGATAAATTTTTGTTTATTTCATGCTCTGTAAACATGAATCAAAGACATCTGCAATGAACATTCCTCCCAAGTCTGAGAAAGCAAGACTGAAATGTAAGTATTTTAATCCTACAAAGGATGGCAAGGTCTTCACACTTTAAGTGCAATGGGAGTTGTGGTACTCCAACACTGTACACCAAAAAAAGAATATAATCTTATAGCCTTCATGAATAAATGGTACCACTGCTTAGGAAAGAAACAAAATATTCACTAAACATTATGGAAAAAAATCATGCTAATCCATGTGGCTAATGTGCATGTAAGTGATCGTCAAAGCTTTCCAAAACTGTACTGAAAAACATTTGCTATTTGCTATATTGTGTCAATACTCAACTGACAGAAGGATAAAATACAGATAAATCATATGGAATCAGAGAACATAAAGGTGTAAGAGACCTATTATATTGATTCTTCAATTGGCATTTCATTAAATACATTTAAAGCTCCACCACAGAGTTTTGCAGTCACTGTGGGAACTTTCTTGTCCTTTGGAATTTTATATACTTCACAGAGCCTGTCAAAGTCAGCAAGATATTTTTCAATACACTCTGTTTCTTTGTGTTCAGAGAACAACTTGTCCCACAGGAGGGCTCCTTGGGTAGGATTGATTATTGCTTGAGGAGTATCCACCCTTAGTTCCCACATCTTGATTTCATGTTGATGTTTCTTTTCATTCTCTTCCAATTCATTCTGGATTTGAAGAGTTTCCAGTTGAAGTTTCTTTCTCTCTCCAGCTTCATCCATTCTGGGTTCACTTGTAAGCTGGAGGGTCAGTTTCCTGCCAATGCATAGACTCTGGGATCTCAGATGGATCCTGATAAGTTGCCTGCCCTTCATTGTCATAATCAATGAGGAGATTTCTTAAGTCATCTGGCTTTTTTCCAGTGTAGAATATGCAGAAATCTGAATACAATTCTTCTGGTTTTGGTGCATTTGGTATATGCTTCTTTGCTTATCTTGTTCTTGCTTCTGTTCGGTGTAACACTCAAAATAAGCAAACAGAAACAAAAAAAAAATCTTAACTTTTCTTTGACTGTTCCCAGCCTTCACACTTGAGAATAGCATAAATCTGTTACATCAGTGCTTAAAATGTAAATCTCAGTTAAAATAACAAGGGTTGTATAAATCCTACTTCAGTTATGCCACTGTTACATCCGGGGTATGCGTCTGTGTGTGCAATCTAGACCATTGAGGGGTTGTGTCATCACCTGCTTCACAACCTTTGGTGCCTCACAGTGCTTTGGGCCACTCACAAACAGCCTACCAGCATGTAGGTCATACCCTGAGTTTCTGTGTTTAGCTTCAGCCCTGGTCCAGCAGTTCTGACCCTAGCAGCCTACCAGCAGCACACTATTCACATTCTGGCTTCCAGCAGCCTTGGTTACTATTTGCAAGGTGACTGCAACTATTCTAAGTCCCACATTTCCCCCAAAATATATGTTCTGCACTTTCCCACCTTCTCTTGGACAGTTCAGATATTAAAGGTTCATTGCTTTTACTACTTTAACTGGAGTTACCAAATGGTTCAGTTTAAACACAGCCTGGATTGATTAGATTAAAAAATATAACAAGTTAATTAACAAAAGAAGATAGGATTTTAAGTGAATTCAAGTACAAGAGATAAAGTTAAAATGATTAAAAGCAAATCAAAATGAAAACATTCATCTAAAAATCTAAAATTTAATCTAGCAAGTTTTGATTCAAGGCTTTTGTTCAAGATTGACTTTCATACCCACAGTCTTCGAGCAAGATCATGACTGACCGTTCCCTTAGTAAGGATCTTTCCAAGAGGCCCAAAGGTGCTGGTGTCTTTGACATCTTTGGTGAAAAAGAAAGAGAGAGAGATAACTTGGGGTTATTTGCCCCTTTTTTAATAGTCCAGTGCAACCTTGAAATTGACTTTTCTGAAAACTAACCACCAATGCAAAGTTTATTCAAACAGTAAAGGAGGCAACATGGAGTCTGTTGGGGAAGATGCCTCCATGCCCTCTTTTCCCACCTGTGTCTGCTGAAATGCATCTTTGTCTCCTGACATTTCCTCCTCCTGCTTCTGGAGGATCCTATTTACTATTAATAGCAGTCTAGAAAGTAACTCAAATACTTTCCTGATGGACTGTTTTTCTCTTTAAATAGACAACCTATCCTAATTCTCAGTTACTGAGGGACGATCTCTACTTATTTTATTTTCCACAACCAAATCTCTGTACAACTTTTCATGACTGATGTATCCAAGTATTCAGATTCTAATATCTAAACTGTATTTTTAAATCCATTCACCTACATTTGGGTTATGTACTCTATGTTTCATATGACTTTAAAAACAAATTTTGTATTTGTGGATAATCTAAGCACTATACTCAGATGTACAGACACTATTTTACCAACCTATGTATTATCTAATTTTTTTAACATTAGCATTAATAGCATATTTAAATATGTAAATTAGGTTAAACACATGTTCCCCTGGTTAGGATAGACCTGCTTAACAACCTTTGCCTAGGCAGGGCTTTTGAACTTATCCTAATAACACCACAAAATGGGATTTCATAGCATTATATATAATATTGCTACATAAATTTCACTTGATATTATTGACCAGATAGTTATTAGTTTTGAAATGATACTGCACAAGGCATATTTTGTACAAAGATAATTACAGTAGTGTATGTAGTGTGGATACAGAGGTGTTTCAGTAACAATCGCAAAGTCCATTCCCTGCAAATATTCATATTCTACAAATCATAGTGATGAGTGTGATAGTAAAGATTTAGAAAGAAATTCTCTTCTTTCAATCCAGTGGGAGATTTGGAGTCCTTCAGAGTTAATTCCATTCACTAATATTGAGTATCTGAAAAAAGGAAATGTTTTCTGAGAGGAGAGGGGCATTTAACCCTCAAAGAATATAAATAGATACTCTAAACCCTTCACTGATGGGTCATGCAATAATAGGTATGCTACATTTGATTATGGACAAAATATACCTGCAGAACAGAACAGAACATGGTCACAGACATCAATAGCTACTGAATTTCTGAAAACAAAAATTGCTGAATTATCAACATTTATTTTTTAAATTCACTCCAACTTTTAGTCAGCAACCAGAGACTATTATCCTGTGACAGTGTTCTATCTGTTGATATTGCCTCTGAATAAGTGTGATAGATTGTTAATAAAGGGAAAATTATTCAGAAATATCCAGTCTGCTATACAATACTGAAGACGATTTTGGTGTAAGCTCGAAAGCTTTTCTCTTTCACCAAAGTTGGTCAAATAAAATATAACTCACCAAACATGTCTCTCTATATAATGCATAAAGCTTTATTTTCCCTTCATAAAAATGAATGTGCTATAAGCAGTATTCATTCTAAATTTATCAAGAATGTATTACTATGTATAGATATTATGCATTTCATTTAAATACACATCCGTATAAATAATTTTTACAGGCTGAGATTTGATATCAAACTCCAAAAAAGGTTGAAAAGTACAGTTTAATATTGTTCAATCAAGCACAAGTAAGTTAAATAGATTTCTAAATACATAGATATTAATGTTCACAAACAGACTTTGCAGTTGCTGCTCAGATACCAGAGAGAGAAAGAGAAAGAGAGAGAGATTGGAAATATCTAGACAGTCAGGCAGACAAATGTAAGCTGAAGGTCAACAATCTGTAAGGTTGTAGGAAAAAAAGTGTACTAGATTATATTGTATTTGAAAAATATTACATGGTCAGATTTTAAAAACTGTGGAGGCTTTTATAGCAATGAACTCAGCACTTCCATGGACATTCGATCATGTTCCCTCCCCAGCCAGAACTGCCTAGTTCTGGGCCTTCACTGGCTAATTATAGGCTCTTTAAGCCAATAGTAGTTGTGGCCAGCTCGTGTCCAACATTTCTCCTGGAAGACATTCTGCCACAGGGGCTTTAGTCAGGAATTAGAACTAAGGGACTGGATTACCCAGGGCAGGAGCAGAGCTAGGAAAAAGCAGGTGCTAACATGGCCATGGGCAAATGTTTGAACATCTGCCAAAATGCTGCTGGGCCTAAGAGTTGGTCTACTGATGCTTCCCCCAGCAGGTGGTGTAGCTAATCAGGCAGTGTCATAAACAAACGGTTAAGGGTTAATATCTCTTTTACCTGTAAAGGGTTAAGAAGTTCACTTAGCCTAGCTGATTCCTGACCAGAGGAACCAATGGGGGAACAAGATGTTTCAAGAGGAAGGAGGGAAGTTTTCCTTTGTCTCAGTGTTAATTTCAGTTTTGTGCCGGGGTAAAAAGACCCAGGAATCAAACAAGGTAGTGAGTATTAAAGAAGGAATGAATTAGTTTATGTTTATTTTCTTTTGTGACTTGTCTTGTGCATTAGACAAGTCACAAAAGAAAATAAACATAAACTAATTTATTCCTTCTTTAATATTCACTACCTTGTTTGATTCCTGGGTCTTTTTACTCTGGCACAAAACTGAAACTAACACAATTGTGTCTTCTTTTGTGGATATATGGTTTTGCCCAGGGGAACATCCTCTGTGTTTGAATCTGTTGTCTATGAGAGTAGCTTGTATGCTAATCTCACAGAGATATTTCTTTTACCTCTTTTCTTTAATTAAAAGCCTTCTTTTTAAGAACCTGATTGATTTTTTCTTGTTTTAAGGTCCAAGGGGTTTGGATTGGTGTTCACCAGGAAATTGGTGGAGAAGTCTCTCAGAGTTACCCAGGGAAGGGTTACAGTACTTGGGAGGGAGAGATTTTGGCAGAGGAGACAGAGTTTCCCAAATGACTCATAAACAGCTGTTTTAAATGATTTGGGTGGTGGCAGCATACTGATCTAAGCTGGTAATTAAGCTTAGGGGTTCTAATGCAGGTCCCCACATCTGTACCCTAAAGTTCAGTGTGGGGGCAAAACCTGTGACAGGCAGCCTGAACACATGCAAGGTGTGCTTGTTATGTTGCCCAGAGACTGGCTGTGCTGCAGGACATAATCCTTACACGGGCATGCAGGAAGACAAGATACCAGGGATATGGTTTAATTAAGACATAACTTTATTAACTTAAAAGGTGGGAACTATGGCAATAACTCATATAGTGCAGGTCATGATTCCTACCTTAATTATAGCCACCTGGTGGAGGGTTACCATTACCACCCCCACTCCCACCCTCACCCTTCTACATCTCAACCCAGCCCCTTGCTGGGATCTCACTACCCTCCCCTCAAAGTGTTTTGTCTCCATACTGTACTAGACATTAAGACCCACAAACCTATTCTCCAGCTTCTTTTGAGGATGCCTTCCCCTAAGTCCATTTCCAAATCCAGTTTATCAGGGAACTGGACCTCTGGGGAATGAATGCCTGCATTGCACAGCAGCCATGTAATATTCCCATTGCAGAAATATGTATGGGTGTTACCTGGGATTTAGTCCATACCTTTATGTGGCATTATTTATTGACCTGGCCATAAGAACTGATGGCCAGCTTGGGTTCATTAAACAATTAGGCATCTCTTTAAATCTGCCTCCTTAAATCTGCTAGTCAGTTTTCCAGGAGTTGAGATCTGTACAAACACTCAAAGGAGAAAGATAGACTACTCGCCTTTCTTAATAGATTGTCAATACAGCTCCCTGTTCCACATCTGCAGTCTCCACTCTTTCAGAGACAGTGTTGGATTCTATGGATGTTGAGGGAACTAGTGGATCACAAGGGGTATGTCTCATTATATAACCTCACGAAGCATGGTCCACAGCCTGGACTGAAGTCCAATTGGTCCCTCAAAGCTCTGAAAGCATCTTATTTTAAGATGATCTGGGCTTTGATACATTGTAGAGTTATATCCTAAGAGTATGGAGCTATACAGGGCATATATTGACAGAACACGAATTGTAGATGTGTAATGTCCCTGTTTCAAATATTACTGCAGAAAAGGATTGAATAAAGGTCCAGTTTGCATTTTCATTAAGATTCCTTTACGCTGCTCTGGGAATTTAACAAGAGCTTAAAGTGAGAATCAGTGTAACAACTTATACCCATTTTAAGAACTGTTTAGACTTCAAAGTAATGTAACGGTATCTTGACACTTTAAAAAGTACATCTTAAAAGAGTAGCAGAGTTAGAAGGAAGAATTTTAGTTAGGTATCTGTTTTGCATGTTGTCATAAACAGATGGTTAAGGGTTCATGTCTCTTTTACCTGTAAAGGGTTAAGAAGCTGAGTAAACCTGGCTGACGCCTGACCAAAGGACCAATAGGGGGACAAGATACTTTCAAATCTTGGTGGAGGGAGGCGTTTTTTTGTGCTTTTTTTGTTGTTTGTTGTTCGCTCTTGGGGCTAAGAGGGACCAGATGTACACCCTGGTTTCCCAATCTTCCTGAATCAGTCTTCATGTTTAAAATTGTAAGTAATAGCCAGGCAAGACGGATTAGTCTTATGTTGTTTTTCTTACTTGTAAATGTGTCTTTTGCTGAAGGATTTTTACCTCTGTTGCTGTAACTTTGAATATAAGGCTAGGGGAGTGTCCCTTTAGTCTATATGAATCTGAGTACTCTGTAAAGCATTTTCTCCTGATTTTACAGAGATAATTTTACCTTTTCTTTCTTAATTAAAAGCTTTCTTTTTAAGAACATGATGATTTTCTTGCTTAAAATCCAAGGAATGAGTCGAACTCACCAGGGATTGGTGGGGAAAAAGATGGGAGAGGTAATTCTCCTTGTTTTAAGATCTAGAAGTTTGGATCGGCATGAAGCCTCTCAAGACAACCCAGGGAGGAGAGTCTGGGAGGAGAAGGAGGGGATGGTTATGTCTCCTTGTTTAAGACCCAAGGGTTTGGGTCTGGGTTCCCCAGGGAACATTTGGGGACAGAAGCATGCTAAACACTAAATTCTGGCTCCTAGCAGCGTACCAGATTTAAGCTAGTAATTAAGCTTAAAAGTGTTCGTGCAGGTCCCACTTTTTACTCTAAAGTTCAAAGTGGGGAACCTTGACACATATCTTCCCACTTGTTAGGATAACGCTATACTGAGCAAGACGTTAGTCTGATAAAGATATATTGGATTTCATTATAAATCCTGTCTTCAACCAACAGCACCAGATGAGGAAGCTACAGCTGAAAGATACATCTTCTCATATAAAAGATACAGACAATCAGAGGATAGTACATGGCGAAAGAGAAGATATAATTAGACTATATTTACAATTTTTCAGACTTAGTTCTTTAACTTTTATACAGTTACTATAAATCTGCTTTCTGCTTTTCTAAAACCTAAAGATTTTCAGTTGGACACTCACCAACATTAAACAGCAACTTGCTCTGACAATAAGTACCAAGAGCTGATTTAAACTGCTTCAGATAGCAAGTGCAGAGAATCATAAAATCAGAGTCATCTAGTGACATTAGCTGCAAGTGCTGTCTCATCTGAGTCACACTGTTCATGTGAATAGGCCTTATGTCACTTGGGCTAACTCTGAGGGTATCAAATATCCCATTAAAAGTATTTTCACTCAGGGTTTCTTTAAAGTAATAATAAATAAAGTAAATATCATTCATACTGCAACTCACCTATAAAGTACACAACATGTAAAAGAAATATGGAAAAAATTTCAAAGAGAATTCATGACTAGGACTAAAATCAAAAGACCAAATTCTACTCGTTAGTCCAGATTACATCAGTGAATCAGAATTTGGCCATGGTGCTTATGAATATGCAGTCATATCAAATGATTACACTCTTACATTTCTACTAGTCGGGTAGGCAGCTATGGCATGCGTGCCGAAGGCAGGAAGCAAGTGATTTCAGTGGTATCACACTGCCCGGTTCTGGCACCAGTCTGAGGGGCTCTGCATTTTAATTTAATTTAAATAAAGCTTAAACCTTTTAAAAATCTTATTTACTTATCAACGCTAGTTTTAGTTATATATTATAAGGTACTTATAGAAAGAGATCGTCTAAAAACATTAAAATGTATTACTGGCATGTGAAACCTTAAATTAGAGTGAATGAATGAAGACTCGGCACACCACTGCTGAAAGGTTACTGACCCCTGTACTAGCACAATAGGAAGCTATTAAACAGCAGCTGCTGAAGGTAGACATTTTTAAATCGTCAGATCTGGATAACTTGCATTCAGGAGTTTTAAAAGAGCTGTCTGAGAAGCTTGCTCGACCACTAATGTTGACTTTCAATAAGTCTTGGAACACCTGGAAATCTCCAGCAGATGGGAAGAAAGGTATTGTTGTGCCAATATTTTCAAAGGGTAAACTGGATGAACCAGCTAATGAAAGGCCTGTCAGTTCGACATCAATCCCAGCAAGATAATAGAGCAGCTGGTACAGGCCTCAACTTATAAAAAATTAAAGGAAGGTAATGTAATTAATGCCAATCAACATGGGCTTATGGAAAATAAATTCTGTCACATAGACTTGATATTTCCTTAATGAGATTACAAATGTGGCTGATAAAGATAATAGTGTTAATGTATTATATTTAGTAAGGCACTTAACATTTTGGTTGAAAAACTAGAAAGATATCAAATCAATTTGGAACATATAACATCGATTAAAAGCTTGATAACTGATAGGTCTCAAAGTGTAATTTTAAACAGAGAATTGTTGAATGGCTGTTTTTTTAGTATAGTCCCACAGGGATTGGTTCATGGGCCTACACTGTTTATCATTTTTATTAATACCCTGGCAGAAAACATAAAATCATCACTGATGAAATTTGCAGATGTCACAAAAATTGAGGAAGTGGCAAATAATGAACAGGATGGATCACTGATACAGACTGGTATGAATTGTTTGGTAAGCTAGCCAAAAGCAAACAGTGTGCATTTTAATATGGCTAAATGTAAATTTATACATCAAGCAACAAGAAATGTAGGCCATATTTACAGGATGTGGGGCTTTATCCTGGGAAGCAGTGACTCAGAAAAAGGGTCATGGTAGTTAATCAGCTGAACATAAGCTCCCTAGATGACACTGTGGCTAAAAATGAGAATGTGATTTTCATTCATTTATTCATTCAGGGGAACCTCGAATAGGAATAGAGAGGTTATTTTACTTTTGTATTTGGCACTGGTGTGATCACTTCTGGAATACTACGATCAGTTCTGGTGCCCACAATTCAAGAAGGACGTTAATAAATTGGAGATAGTTCAAAGATGAATCATGAGAATGATTAAAGGATCAAAAAACATGCCTTTTAGTGATAGACTCAAGGAAGTGAATCTCTTTAACTTAACAAAGAGAAGGTTAAGGGGTGAGTTTAATTAGTCTCTAAGTACCTACATAGGTAAGATTGGATTGGACTATTCAGTCATATGAGACACTGCAAACCATCTACATCATAGGTTGCAATTTCCACCATCTCTTGTAAACAAAAGGATGCCAATAAATGTACATAGAAAACATATATTTAAGAAAGGTCTCTTCAATCTAGTGGAGAACAGTATAAGACAACCCAATGGCAGAAAGTTAGTGGTAGACAAATTCAAACTGGAAAAAAGGTGTAAGTTTTTAATGAGGAGGTTAATTAACCATTGAAACAATTTATCAAACATCATGGTGGATTCTCCATCACTGGCAATTTTAAGTGAATATTCTACATTTTTCTAGAAGATTTGCTCTAGCAATAATTTTGGGGAAGTTCTAAGGCTTCTGTTATATAGGAAGCGAGACTAGATGATCACAATGCTCCCCTCTAGCCTTGAAAAGTATTAATCTTATATTTAATTGTGCATTTCCTTAAAAACATGTTTCCTTATCAAAACTCACCTTGTAAACAAGCTCGCATGGAGGGCTGGGGGGAAGCATCCCCAGGGCCAGCGCTTCCATTTAGGTGACCTAGGCAATTGCCTAGGGTGCCAGGATTTGGGAGGGCGGCATTTTGCACCCTCGGCGGCAATTCGGTGGCGTGGGGTCCTTCCGCGTTTCAGGTCTTTGGCAGCAATTCTGCGACGGGTCCTTCACTCGCTCTGGGACCCGCCGCCAAAGTCCCCCGAAGACCGGAAGCGCGGAAGGATCCCCCCGCCGCAGAATTGCCGCCAATGACCGGGAGCGTGGAAGGACCCCTGCCTAGGGTGCCAAAAACCCTGGCGCCGCTCCTGAGCATCCCAGATTTAGAAGATCAGAAAGAGATCAGTTATATCATCAGCTCTCTGAACAGAAAAAAAAGGCCCTTAAAGATACCTTTTTAAGCTCACTTTATAGCTCTTTTCCACTTTCTTCCTCTGTGCATATCCAATGCTTAAGGGGGGAAAAGCACTTAATTTTTTTTTAATTAATACACACTTCCATTTATTTCCTTTCTCAATTTTTTTGATGCCAGTCTGAATGTTACTGGAGGATGACTTCAGCAGTTCCTTTTGATCCTGTCCAAGGAATAATTTAAAATATTCTCCAAAACTAAAGAAATTATAATCCATTGTTGGTATTGAAACAGAGAGTGCTTCAGTCCTGATGGAGTATCTTTATGATAACTAGTCATTGATAATTTCAAAGAAAACAATCTTGAATGGTTAGAGATAAATGCCCTGACTGATAAAACACAATATGGGGTACTAGTTGGTGTCTGCTCCAGAGCACCAAATCACAGTACAGAACAAGATGACCAGCTCCTTATGTACCTATCAACAATGTGGTAGAAAAAAAGCTGTGTGACATATTCTGGAGGCCTCATGCTGCCACTATTAATACATTGTTGGAATTTCCAAATATTATAGATGTCAATTTTCTACCTTAAAAATTGTTGTCTCCAACATGGGGGAATTCTATATTAGATGTTGTCTTGACAGATAAAGAGGAACTGATTACAGTAATGGTAGCTTATATTCAGAGAATAAAGTCATAGTATTCAAGGCCAGAAGGTGCCACCAGATCATCCAGTCTAAACTTCGGTATATCACATGTTGCCAAAACCACACAGAACCGACACTTAGGTAAATTACAATGATTTCATTACATTTATAATGCACAAACAAAATAAAGTCCAGACCTGTGATATATCTATAGTCGGCACTTTTAAATGGCCAGTTTCACAAAGCTGAAAACATCTGGAATGAAGAATTTAATCAGATAAATGTGAATGAGAATTAGGAATTGATTAAGAACACGTTATTAGATGTCCATTAAACCACAATCAAGGAAGAAGGCCACATTGATTTAAAAAAAAATGAGGACAAGGAGGAGTTAAAAGGGAAGCAGGACAGCTCACTTTTGAGAAGCTCAGGGAAGAGAAAAGACCTTCAACCCAGGATCTTCCCTGACAACAACTGCCTGAAGACCCATCACCGGGGAAGAGAGGGCATGATCTTGATATAAACTGAGAGGGAGGCATTCCCTTCTCTATCTCATACTAACTCAGTTTGTTTCTGTTAATTTCCCTTGCTTTTTTTGTTTATGGGCTACCCCAGAAGGGTAGAGACTTGGAAATGACCTGGCCAGAGGGCCAAGTCACTTAAAGAAGCAGGCTACCGCATAGCCCAGCAAACAGAAGCCATAGTCCCCAGGGAAGAGAGAGCTGCCATGCTGTGTCCAGCCATAAGAAGGCATTACATGGTGCGCTGACCCTTTCACAATAACAAATAGAAGAAAGAGGAGGTTATTAATAATGAATATGAATCAGAATCTGGGAATTATAAGAAGATTGATAAGAGAAGCAAAGGGACACAAAGAGAAATTGGTGACCAGCAGAGTGAAGGACAAGAAGCAAGATTATTTTTTAAAATATATCAGGGAGGCAAAAAATCCTAACAATGATATTGACCCTTTAATAGGTGGAAATGGTAAAATTATCAACAATGTTTCAGAACAGACTTAAATGCTCAATACATATTTCTGTTCTGTATTTGGAGAAAATACATATGATGTAGTCATATAATAAAGTAACATTATTTCCATTCCATTAGTATCTCAGGAGGATGTTAAACACCAAGTAATAAATATAGACTCATTCAAATCAGCAGACCCAGGTAACTTGCATCCAAGCATTTTAAAAGGGCTGGCTGAAGAGTTCATTGGTCTGATAATGATGATTTTTCAATAAATCTTGGAACACCAGGGACTCTCCAGAAGACAGGAAGAAAGCTAATGATATGCCAATATTCAAAATCGGAAAAAGGGATGACCAAGTTAATTATAGGGCTTTCAGTTTGACTTTGATCCCAGATAAGATAATGGAGTGGCTGATATGGGACTCTATTAATAAAGGATTAAAGGAAGGTAACTTAATTAAAGCCAATCAACATAGGTTTATGGAACATAGATCTGAAAAACTAACTTGATATTTCTTTTAATGAGTGTGATGGGGTGTCCACTCCACATAGGACTGAAAGGGCTTAAGGTGGCCAAGTAGGCCAATTAATGCCACAGACTGTATCTAGAGGAAGAACTACGGAGCAAGCAACTAATTGGAAGCAGGTTCAGCTACGCAGTAACAAACAGGGCCTGTATAAGCCAGGTACCTGGCAACAATTGAGGGCTGCTGGCAAGGACAGTTATTACTCTCTGGGAAGAGGGAGGAGTGTTTGGAGCTTCAGAGATGTGCAGCTGCAGTCACTCCTTGGTGCACTCAGAGAGAGAAGGGGAACCAGAGTTGTAGAAGCAGTCCAGGGAAGGAGCAGTAAGGACTTAGAGAAGAAAACCCAGAACTACTGGGTTGGGGGTCCCTGGAATGGAACACAGAGTAGAGGATGGGCCTGGTTTTCCTACCAGCCATTGAAGGAGTGGCATAGACCTGAGGCAGTGAATGGCAATACTCTCTAGGACTGCTGATGGACTGTACCTCTTAAGGTGGATAGCTGAGTGACCTAGCTGGAGGGCTGAGTCACAAAGAGGATGCTGCAGGTCCTGGAGCAAGAGAGGAGCCGCAAACCAGAAAGAAGGAGACGATTGGAGTGATGGCATGTAAACCATGCAAGGGGGCGTCAGCTTCAAGAGCTAATCCCCAGAGTGACCAGGAGGGTGTGGTGCACCTTCTGACAATGAGATTATAAATTTGGTTGATGTAATATACTTAGACTTCTGTAAGGCATTTAACTTGGCACTATGTGATATTTTTATTAAAAATTAGAACAATATAAAATTAACATGGTATACATTACATGAATTAAAAGTTGTAAAACTCTGAATGGAGGGTGCTGACAGACTCAGGTCCAGATCTCAGCAAAACTTGTTGGTCAGGCAAGAAAGATTCACAGCCGAGGTTATGACACAGTGTGGGTTGGGAGTTCAGTTCTTGAGGGGGCCATTTAGGAATCTGGGGCAAAAATCTGTCTAGGGATTGGTCCTGCTTTGAGAAGGGGGTTGGACTAGATGATCTCCTGAGGTCCCTTCCAACCCTGATATTCTGTGACAAAACATATTGTAATCTATCTATTTGCACATGTGAAAATAAGTTTTCTTATCCATTACACATGGATTTTAAATGAAAGCATGTTAGTGTCTCAGTACTTATGCACTACTACTCCGTGGCTTGACACAGTTCATCTTAACAGACCACCCTACAACATTTTGATGGCAGTACTCATTTAAAGTCTATCACTGTAGAAGAAACAGAAAACTCTCTTGCTAAAATGCAGCTGCTGTGTCATAGTTATGATCCTGTTTAAGATCAAAAGTTATCAGTGAGAATTATAACTCTTATCTTACTTTAAGGCACAAAACAGAGGAAGAGCAGGTGGCTTATGCAGACAGAAAATAAACCATGATATAAAGACCCAGATTTCTAGATGTCAAGACTTGAGTAGATGACCCCAATTTATTTAACAGACCTTAGAATGTGAGAGAATTATTCTGTTTGGAAAATTCCCTATAGACAAGAAGAAGGAAAGCAGTTTATCAAAAGAGAATAAGATCATCATACTAAAAGAAAAAAGTAATGCTGCCAGAAGCACTCAGGAAGGAATTCTCCTTTGGGTGCAGCAGGATAGATCAGGAGAGCAATGGGCAAATATCTATTAAGAATCACTGAAGAAACTATTTTAAATAAAGATAATAATAATGGCAGTAATAACATAAATTACATTAAACTGTCATGATGGAGCATGAACTCTAACCAAATATCCTCATTTTACCAAGAGGTAAAAGCCCCAGGATGAATGTGTTAATGCACCTCTGTCTCCATTCCCCAAATGCTACACATTGTGATTATTATATATGACATTTTATCTCCATATTGTTAGTAGCAGAGTTAAACAATGATAGCATCATTTTTGCTTTAGACTGAGTCTGTTGGTATTTGTATGTACAACACCTAGCAGATTTGGCTTTGATATCAAAATTGGGCAACAAGACATAGGAATGCCATGAAAGAAAACTGCGAAATTCTCCATTTTCCTCGATGCAGACCTTTAAGAAGCAGTTCTTTGTTTTCACTTCCCTACAAAACTTTCCTCTGATTTAAAAATAAAACATTTTCAAATTGTTTATATGAATAAAATGTTTAGAAAGATTCAATTCCTTTTTGAAGTTTAAATTAGATTTTTATTGCTGTGTCTGCAAACCCTGACCGTGATTAATGAATCTGCTTCTTAAGAGCTGTGTAGCTGGATTTCTACTACCACCTCCTTTTCTGAGACCCCCCACTAGCACGCACACACACACACATGCCTACATAATACACAAAAGTGACAAATAATAATAATAATAATAAAACAGCAGCAGCAAGGACAGAAAAACCTCAAGAGATCTTAAGTGAAAAAATATGGGAAAAGGCTGAATTAACCATCTTGTTTCTTGCCTTCTTGGTTATTGATATGATAGCAAAGTGTATGCACAGAAAAATGAATAGTTTATACTACAATTTAAACAGCAATCAAAGGGAAATGAGTGAGGACTGATGATTTTTCTTGTGGACACACAAAAAGGTCTAATAAATAAAAGCTGCAGCCTAAAGGAAGAGGCTCATCACTATCTTCTGTTGTTGTGAGTATTGGTTCTTAGGTTAAGCTTGTGGGAAAACTCAGCTGAAATCAATGAAGTTGTGTTCACTTTCCTGTATGCTGAATTTGCTCTATAGTTTTCAAAACACTCACTAACTGAAATAAAGAAATTAGAGTAGCAGCTTTGCTGCTTTGGGAGATATTTGCTCACATTTGAACCACTCATTTTAAAACGCTGATGTCTGAAAACCAAATTGTTCATACTAAACCATCAAGAGATTTTGATTCTTCTTTGGTGTCATTTAAAAAAAAATGTTGTTTTAGAAACAAAGGAGTGTGACTCAACAAACATTATAATTGTCAGGAATAGTATGGATCCCTTTCCTTGGCACTACTGTTAGGTGCTATAAGATTCTGACATCTCAGTGTTTTAAGTTGATCTTTGTGACTAGGATTTGCAGGTATTTGGTACAAAGTGTCCAATATCAAAGTCACTTCACTATCAACTTGTTCTCTAGTTTTTTGGGTTTTTTTTAATCTTTTACTTAGGATTGGTTGGCAGAGCCTCTTCTCTCCCCAATGAAATTATTTTGTTTCTGATAGAACAGCCACATTGACAAATATTCACATAAGTACATTTTTTATTATTTATCATATGCACAAAAAACAAACAACAAGAACAACAACAAAAAACAACAACAGATTTTATACATGGAGATCCCCCAAAACTTTTTTTTTTTTTGAGGCTTGAGGAAGTTGTATGAACACTCTTGGTGTTTTGATCAATTCTGTGCTCATCTGCACTTTCTAGTTTTGCCCATGTCTGGAAGTGGGAATACTATGAAAAAAAGCTGCTTTCACATGGCCCAAACCAAAATATCTAGAAAACTTGTTCTTGCAGTATTTTAAGGTGAAAGAAGCTTGGATAAGCAGCTCACCCATTTAAAACTGGACAAAACACTCAAGTGTTCTTCAGGGAACAGTCTAACAGTGGCATGGATTGGGCAGCTTGCTCTCATTGATCTTGTTCTTCATTTATCTGAAGAATGGTATGCTTATCCAAATGTCCTCCAATATTTTAGATGTACCTGTCACTTAATGGTATTGTATATTTGTGTCTGTTATGGCCCCTGTTTCTGAAAGATTTTGTGTGTGAGACTACATAAAATGCATGCTGGGAGTTCTTTCAGTTCATTAGGTTATACATGTGTACGTGTGTGTGTTTGATTGTAGTTTATGTAATACATATTACTGCAAGATTAAAGGTATTTATATACAGATGAGAAGAGGTGTCATCAATCCGTTAAATCAGGCAATCGCAGTGTTACACAAATGGCAGGAAGAAGAATGAGGTGGCTTCAGTATGCATTATTTATCTTCGATGTTTCTTTCTGTCCTTTTTTCCCAAGCATTTTTAAACTTCTAAAAAATTACTTTCATAGCAAAAACATGGAAGTGGCAATGTTTCCCTCTATTAAGTATATGTTTCTGTCTATTTATTTCTCAGAATTGAAATGTCACTGTTGCAGACAATAAGGTACTAGGAAAACATAACATTACAGTAGCCATTGCTCATAGGCTGCAAAACTAAAAGAAGATAAGTATGGATGCACTGATTATTGTAATGCTATTGTTAAAACATGCTAATGGGCACTAAAGTTGTGTGAATTTTACAATAGGACAAATGTACCTATTCTTTCAAGGCAATGGAGTGTATAGATAAATTAAATAACTTCCAGTTTCTGATTGGTGGTAAGAGGAGGAAGAAAGAAGAAGCAAATGGTCAAGGGTTAAAGGAAACCTCCAGTAACTTTAATCAAACTTTATGCTTATAGATAACATCTAACATTGTCAACTCACTTGTATCAACTGTATTATACCCACATTCCCCTTTTCCCAACTTTAGGAACTCTTTCTCAACCTCAGAAGGAAGATGAAGATAAAGATGAGGCCAGTTACTTCCTCATACTGTCATAGATGATTCCAGACTCAGTCCCTCAGTGCTGGTCCCTGATCTAGTTTGGCTGGGTCCTGCAAAAACTTTAGTCTGGATTTATTCTGCGGTGATAGAGGGCAGAATCTGGCTATGCATATGACTCTAGCATCCCTTGATAAGTCTGCAATTTTACAACTCTCTGCCAAGCACACTCTGCAAATGTAAGGCCGTATTCTTCTCTCAGATTTTGCACATGCTTTCCTCTACACACAAACAAATACTGGTGTGAGTGAAGGTTCTGCACCATAGCCCATTTCCCCCTACTGTGGCAGACACAAAGAAGAAGCCTATGGGACGAAAGCTACAGTTCAGATTCACTTCAGACATTCCTTCAGATCATTCTATAGGGGGAAGAGTAAGACAGAGTTTACCCATTCCAATATAAGCAAAAATTTAGTTGCAGAATCCCAGAGAACTACATAGACCTTGGGGAAACTATTGCAGGTCAGAGCCCTGCACAAATAGACTCACTTCTGCTCTTCCATACCCATAACCCACCCAGCCTTGTCTGGCTCTCTTCATCCCCTTATCAGCATAATTCCAGTGGGCATAACTCATGGCTCCATGCAGATGGCTCTACCTGGTAAGCTCCCCAGTGCAGAGAGGGCTGTGTGGAAAAGTTAATACTGTCTCCAAATATATTATCTTTCTGTCACACTGTTTGCAGAGTCAGTGAGTGGTTGCAGACTGTTTGCAGAGTCAATGGGGCTAGGGAGTGGCCCTCCCTAGCCCCATCTGTTATAGTCTGTGAAGCTTCGGCAGAAGGACATCCATGAGGGGCAAAAAGAGGGATATAGTGTCAGAGATGTAAGAGTTAGATCCATGTGTGAAGAGTTCCCTTTGCATGTATATCTGGGGAGTTTCATCTGAACCAATATTGTGGACAATATTTAAAGAGGTACTCCACAATGACACTTTTGTTTTCTGCATTCCTTACCCAGACAAACTCCCAAGAGGTCATTGGGAGTTATGGGGGCACTGGGCCATTAACAGGCATACTTCTTTAGCTGCATACATGCAATTTTTATATCCCTGTTTACATAGACATGTTTTATATCAAAATAAATATGCAAAATACAAAAAGAAATATAGGTATTCCTTGCACTTCTTTCTGCATTATCATTATGTAACACTTGTGAAAGTTCCTTTATTTGGGGAGTCAGCCAATACTCTATATTTTATATATTATTAAGAAGACGAGAGTTTAATAGTATTTGCTATCTTTTGTTGAGCTCTAAGTAATTATTTCAGAAACAATTTAATGGGCAGCCCTACATTATGTCTTTGTCTTTCAGTGGAATTGTGTAATGATTTTTAAATATTTACATTTGCACATTTTACAGGGACATTGTCAATTTGATTTTTTTAAAGATGACTAAGTTTTATTATTTTTAAATCTAATTTCAGAAGTAGAACCATTTAGAAAGCATGCCTTCACTTAATATATATAAAAAAAAAAAATTCCCCTCTCACCCCTATGGGTGGTATGTGTCTTCCTCAACCTCGTGTCCTCTACCAGAGGCCTGGGAGTATGAGGGTTCTGCGCAGTATCTTAGCTGTTCCTAGCACTGCACTCTTCTGGACAGAGAGCTCTGATGTTGTTCCTGGGATGACGTATCAGTTCTCATGAATCTAACTCATAACACTGCTGGCTCTGCAAGGAGAGGCAGGAAGTTTCAGCTTCAGTGTGGCGCACACACTTGTGTCCAGCTCTTGAGTCGGAGTAAATGTGATTGGTCATCCCACGATGACAGCAAGCTGTCCCTCTTTACTATTGATAGCGTGGGTATATTAGCTCTTCTCAGTAAGGTGGATTGAGTCTTTTGTCATCCCATATCCTCATACGTTTACATATTATCCTCCATTAGGTCTACTGTACACAGAATCTTAGCCCTGCTATTCTCCACAACCTTCTGTGGAATCTCCCATCTGGTCTTGGGAGGGTCTAGCCCATACGCTGTGCAGATGTTCCTGTACACAATGCCAGCCACTTGGTTGTGCCGTTCAGTGTATGCTGTTCCTGCCTGCATCTTACATCCTGCCACTATGTGTTGGACTGTCTCTGAGGCCTCTCTGCACAGTCTGCACCTTGGGTCCTCTCTAGTGTGGTAGACCCCTGCTTCAATGGATCTGGTGCTCAGTGCCTGTTCCTGTGCTGCTATGATCAGTGCCTCAGTGCTGTCTTTTAGTCCAGCCCTTTCCAGCCACTGGTAGGATTTCCCAATGTCAGCCACCTCAGCTATCTGTCGATGGTACATCCCATGCAGGGTCTTGTCTTGCCATGGCACTTCTTCTGCTTGGTCTTCCTCCATGTCTGCTGCTGCCTCAGGCATTCTCTCAGCAGCTCATCTTTGGGGCCATCTTACTGATGTACTCCTGGGATGTTCCGGGTTTCATCCAGGACAGTGGCTTTGACGCTCACCAAGCCCCGCCCGCCTTCTTTCCGGCTGGTATACAGTCTCTGGGTGTTGGACTTGGGGTGGAAACCTCCGTGCATTGTGAGGAGCTTCCGGGTTTTCACATCGGCAGCCTCCATGTCCTCCTTTGGCCAGCTCACTATACCGGCAGGGTATCTGATGACCGGCAGGGCGTATCTGTTGATGGCGTGGATCTTGTTCTTCCCACTGAGCTGGCTCTTCAGGACCTGTCTTATCCTTTGGTGATACTTGGATGTTGCTGTCTTCCTTGCCTCCTCATCGTGGTTTCCATGTGACTGTGGGACGCCAAGGTACTTGTAGCTGGTCTGTATGTCTGCTATGTGGCCCGCTGGTAGTTCCACCCCATCAGTCTTGACTACCTTCCCTCTCTTCACTACCATCCGGCCACACTTCTCCAGTCCGAATGACATCCCGATATCCTCACTGTAGATCCGCGTCAGGTGGATTAGCGAGTCGATGTCTCGTTCATTCTTAGCATACAGCTTGATGTCATCCATGTAGAGAGGGTGGCTGATGGTAGTTCCACTCCTGAACCTGTACCCGTATCCAGTCCTTGTGATTATCTGGCTGAGGGGGTTTAAGCCTATGCAGAACAGCAGCGGGGACAGTGCATCACCTTGGTATATGCCGCACTTGATGGCCACTTGTGCAAGCTGCCTTGAGTTGACTTCCAGTGTTGTCTTCCATAGTCCCATTGAGTTCTTGAGGAAGGTCCTTAGTGTCCTGTTGACTTTGTATAGCGCCAGACATTCACAGATCCACGTGTGCGGCATTGAGTCATAGGCTTTCCTGTAGTCATCCAGGCTGTGCTCAGATTGGTCTGTCTAGACCTTGAGTCTTGGGCGACTGCTCTATCTATGAGCAACTGGTGTTTTGAGCCTCTGGTGTTGTTCCCAATGCCCTTCTGAGCTGTGCTCATGTACTGGCCCATATGGTCCTGTAGCTTGGCAGCTATGATGCCTGATAGGACTTTCCATGTTGTGGGAGGCAGGTTATTGGCCGGTAGTTGGACGTTCTGTCCCCTTGCAGGGGTCTTTCATGATCAGCACTGTCCTTCCTTGTGTTAGCCAGTTTGGGTGGGAGCCTGCTGCTAGCAGCTGGTTCATCTGTGCTGCTAGGCGTTCATGCACTGCTGTTAGTTTCTTTAGCCAGTAGGTGTGGATCATGTCTGGTCCAGGTGCTGTCCAGCTCTTCATGTTCTTGACCCGCTGCTGGATGTCTTCTACTGTGATGGTGACTGGTTTCTGTTCTGGGAGATTGCTGTGCTCTGTTCTCAGGTCCTGCAGCCACTTTGCACTGGTGTTATGAGTCTTCTCTTTCTCCCATATGTTCTCCAGTACTGTTCAGTTTCTGCTGCTGGTGGCTCTGCTGTTATTGTGTTGTTGCACTGCAGTTGGGAGTACACCTTGGATGGTTCTTTGGAGAACAGGGCATTTACTTTTTTGGCCTCTGCTTCTCTAGTGTATCTCCTTAGCCTGGTAGCCAGTGCTGTGAGCCTTTGTTTAGCAGTCTCTAGGGCTTCAGATGGAGTCAGGCCCTTGTATTTTTTCAGTAGCCAAGTCTTATCCTTAATCTCTACACCCTTCTGTAGTTCCACCAGCTGACTAACTTCTCTTCGAGTCGCCTTGATCTTATCCTCCAACCTCATTTTCCAGGGTGGGTACATACTGTTGTTCTTCTTGATCGTGTAGCCAAGCATCTCCAGGATTACAGAGGCTGTAGCGTATACCAGTTCATTGGTTTGAGTTATGGTGGTAGTAGGGATTGTCATGAGGGCTCTATTGGCATCTTCTAACATACTATCTGATGGTACTTCTCCACTGAGCCTTGGTAATCGGTCTCGAGGATTGACTGTAGCTAGTTTCTCCATGATCTTATGCCTCATATCAGCTGCTGTGCTCTGCAATGGAGGGGTGGCAGTGAAGTTTCAGCTTCAGGTGTGGGCTGCACATCCACTTGTTCTTCCAGGTCTTCTTGAGTCTGGGATGTAATGTGGAGTTGGTCTATCTCAAGCTGTGAGAGCAGCTTCCTCTTGTAGTAGCATTCCATCAATTCCAGGTTCTCTTGTCTCGTCCATGAATGGTTTATTCCAGTAGCCCACTTATCGTCAGATTGTCCTGGTTCCTCAACATCTGGCGCGGACCTTGTTAATCCAGGCGACATCCGAGCCGGCATGACTCTCCTAGTTCGTGTCACTCTCGTATTTGAGGTAGGCAGGTGAAGCGTTAGGGGGTCTTTTGCCCAAGGACCCCTACTGGAAAGTTGGGTACCAACCGGGATTTGGACCCCAGTCTCTCGTATTAAAGGGCGATCTCCCGTATCAAAGGCGGCGCTCTTAACCACTACACTATCCAGTCGCTGGATATATATATTGTAAAGACTTTTTTCCTCTTATTTTCCTCTTGAAGGTATTTATTAAGGTTTTTTTTCAGGATAACAGAAACTAAGAGAGCTGGTCAAGGATTTTCCACTGGAAAATCATTCTAATAAAAAAATACAGTTTTTGCAAAATCAAAATTTTCTGCAGGAAAGTCTCAACAAAACAAAACAAAACAAAACAAAAAATCTGTTGAGAAAATATAAATAAAATATTTCATTTTGGGTTCATTTGACCTGAAACAAAATATTTCATTTTGTTGATATGACCCAAATGTTTCAATTTGAATCAGTTCAATAAAACATAACATTGTATTTCCATAGCTGAACATATCCTTATGGGAGTTGTCGTTTGGGTCCCATTCTCTCCTATAAGCCAAACTCTCCAGAGGACTACATCTCCCACAATGCACTGTAGATTTCACTCTGACCAAGCTCTCCAGGGTGCATCATAAGACTCAACTAACCCTGAGTTCATCAAAGGAAATGTAATCCAGGCAGTAAAGTTTGGTTTTGCTTATCATTGGTTAATAACTAACCATGTGTTCACATAGGAAAGAGAAGTGATTTAATAAATTTGCCAGTGAAGGGCAGAGTACTGTAGGATGTTTTGTTTATTTGTTGTTTTTGTTATTTTTTGTATGTAAAGTGCCCAAAAATACAGTAAATAATTTTTCGTGCATTGGATTTGTGGTGGCCAAACTAAATCATCCTTTCAGTAGGGGTTTTGGAACGCAGAAACAAACATAATTGTTGGTCAATGGGAATAAGTAAGAGTCATTGAGATGAAAATTTTTAAAAAATACCAAATACTCATTTTCACCATTGTTGGCATTCTCATTAGAGCCTTCTAAACAAGTTATAAAGGACATCAGACGTCTAAATGCAGCAAGCCTTTGCTGGTAATTTGTGGGTGTTTGTCTTTCTTCACACTGTAAATTTGGACTGCTCACCGTATTAGACATGTTTCTCATCACTTGATATATGATCCAATGTATAAATGGTAACTCAGCAATTAAAATATATAAAGAAATACCACCAAATAGAAAGAACAGATTTGTTTATTTTATTTTATTTTATTTTATTTTATTTTATTTTGCAGAGGGTTGGAAATGGAAATGAGATTTTCATAATGAAGCTGGGATGTTAAAGCTGAAAATTTAAAGGTAAAATGTAACAGTTTGTCACAATTACGTTTCATATTGGCAGGTGTTCTGAACTTTTTGTTTGATAACTAGACATATAAATTTCAGTTCTTAAAGCTTTACAGCCAATTTAAGGGCTCATTTATTTCACTGACAGCAAGATGTATATGCTGCCTGGCATACTGGATGTCTGGGGCCAAATTCACCACTTTGTTGCTTGCCTGTCTCACAGGAAGTAAAGAGTAGCAATTTTTCAGCAAAGGCATACCAGCACAAGGTGTTTAGCAAATAAATGAGCATAAGATGACCTGTGGTGTCCTGAAATTACTAAAATTCATGAATAATAAAATGATCTATAGATTGTAAGCAGAGGGCTATAGCAAAGGCTAATTTGTAGCCAGTGAAGCTTTACGGGATAATTTGTAACTTTTTAAAATTTAATGACTTCATCAGTTTTTACCTATTTTTTTTTACCAGTATATTTGTCTGAATACTACCTTCAGCAGAGATCTTCTACTCAGGCAATTTCATAGTTGCCTATATATTTATGTTAAGAATAATTAGCTGCCTTCACCTGAAGAGGGTTTTGAAACTCTTTTCTTTTCTTTTCTTTTCTTTCACATCTGTTTTATGAGAACTGGCACAAAGAACCCTTGATCTCAAGACATGTTTTGCATAGCACTCCGTAGACATTATTATCAGAAAGTCAGGAGTAGTCCCAGGGTAGATCAGGACTTCACAAAATTCATCTTGTGAACAAACCATTTGATTTTTTTGAACAAAGTAAAGAAGATCTGCCAAAATGTATAGTAAGATTAAAGTAAATGGAGACGAAAACATAGGCTAAAATAGGGAGCACTCTAGCAGTACTGTTAAATTTCTCCTGTCCTTCACATCGTCATTGTCAGGTAATTGTAAGGACTCAGTATTTCCGCTGCTGTGTGGATGTATCAGAGACTGAACCTGCTCATGCCTCAACACACCGATGGGCAGTTCTTAAAACATATTTGGGAAATGATCATATGTTGAAATCTTTTTCTAATACTCACTGGGAGGCACATGCAGTGGCAACAAGTGCAATTCTGGAATCCTACTCAAAGATTGTGGATGCATTAGAAAGTATAGCTGAAGACCAATCACAAAAGGGAGGAACTATATGAGAAGCAGAAAACATTGCAAACAAGATGCAAGAACTAGAGTTTGTATTCATGTTGACCATGGATTTTCTTTTCTAAATGATATGTTTTTATCTGATGAAGAATATTCACAAGGTTCCCAAAAGCTACTTGACTCATATCCTGTTAACTTGAACATGAATCTCTGTGGAGAATTACAGCAGTTCCACTGTTATATGTGCACAAAGTTTAATGAAACAGGAAAAATGAAATTCAGTCACATTGATCTTCATGACACAATATTGACAGAATACAATGTGTATTTCCAAATGTAGAGATCACACTACGTATTTTTCTAACACTGATGATTACTAAATGCTCTGCAGAACGCTCTTTTTCTCAGCTGAAAAGAATAAAAAAACTCTCAGAGAACAACGTGTCAGGACAGACTTGATTCATTTTCTCTATTGTGTATGGAAGCGGACATGCTTCGTCGTGTCAGCTTCATTGAACTTATCCAGAATTTTGCAATCAGAAAATCTAGAAAGAAGTTATTTTAATTTCAGCATACATGTAAGTTTTGTATCAGAGGCGTAGATGTGTTAGTCTGGATCTGTAAAAGCAGCAAAGAAACCTGTGGCACCTTATAGACTAACAGACATTTTGAAGCATGAGCTTTCGTGGGTGAATACCCACTTCTTCGGATGCATGTAGTAGAAATTTCCAAGGGCAGGTATATATGTGCAAGCAAGAAGCAAGCTAGAGGATTATATGAGTATTAGTCATTCAGTAGGGAGTAAGCCCTGTTCTAGCAGTTGAGGTGTGAAACCAAGGGAGAGAAATGGTTTGTAGCTGCAAGCCTTCACAGTCTTGTTTAACTCCCATGAGTGATGGTGTAAATTTGCAGATGAACTGAAGCTCAAGCAGTTTCTCTTTGAAGTTGTGTCCTGAAGTTTTTTTGCTGCAGTATGGCCACTTAGATCTACTTGTGTGCCAGGAGTTGAAGGTTCTCCTACAGGTTTTGTATATTCCATTCTATATCTGTTTTGTGTCCATTTATTCCTTTTCCATAGGACTGTCCAGTCTGGGTCGACGTGAGAGAGGGGCATTGCTGGCATATGATGTTATTCATGTGGCCGTGCAGTGAATGAACCAGTGATGATGTGGCTGTCGTGGTTGGTCCTTTTGTGTCACTGTGTAAGATAATGTGGCAAAGTTGGCATCGAGGTTTGTTATAGGATTGGTTTCTGAGCTAGATTACTATTTGTCGTGTGCAGCTGGTGAAGATATGCTTCAGGTTGCAGGTTGTCTGTGGGCGAGGATGGCCTGTCTCCAAGGCCTGTGAAAGTGGATCATTGTCAGGATGGTTGTAGATCCCTGATGATGCATTGGGGTTTAGCTGGGGACTGTATGTGATGGCCAGTGAGTCCTGTTGGTCTTTCTTGTGGTTGTCTTGCAGTAGGAGCTTCTGGGAACACGGTCTGTCTCTGTTGATTGTTCTTTATTTCCTCGTGCGTATTGTAGTTTTGAGAAGCTTGGTGGAGATTTTTGTAGGTGTTGGTTCTGTCTGAGGGGTTAGAGAGATCGGTTGTACCTCAGTGTGGCTGTAAACATGGATCATGTGGTGTGCCAGGGATGGAGCTGAGCATAAGGTAGGCATAGCGTCAATAGGTTTTCGGTGTTAGGGTGGTTGTTAATGTGACCATCACTTTGCAGCATGGTGTCTAGGAGTACCTCCCATGTAGATTGGTCCAGGACGGTTGATGGTGGGTGGAAGCTATTGAAATTCTTGTGGATTTTTCCAGAGTCTCTTCCATGGTCCAGATGGAGATGTCATCTATGTAGCGTAGGTAGAGAAGGGCGTGATGGATGAGAGCTGAGGAAGCGTTGTTCCAGGTTTGCCATAAAATATTTGGCATATTGTGGGTCATGGGCGTGCCATAGCGGTGCCATGATCTGGAGATATATATGTTATCAATTTGAAATAGTTGTGTGTGAAGATAAGGACAGAGCTAGCAACCTGTTGTGCATGTGATCATGGATACTGTTCCTGACAGCTTGTATTTCATCTGTGTGTGGGTGTTGTGTAGAGAGCCTACATCCATGGTGGCTAGGATGGTGTTTTCTGGAAGGCACAATGCATTTGTTTCCTAGAGAAATCAGTGATGGTTCACGGAGATAGTGAGTGCTGGTGGGCATAGGGTCTGAGTAGAGAGTCCACATATCCAGACAGTCCTTCAGTTGAGTGCCATTGCCGGAATGAGTGGGCGTCCGAGATTCCAGGTTTGTGGATCTTGGGTAGTAGATGAATAACCCTGGTCGAGCTCAAAGGTATGATTCATTTGAAAAATTATTTGCTTTGTTTGATTTAGTGTAGGGAGTGTCCTGAGTAGATTGTGCAGTTTCTTAGTGTATTCCTCAGTGGATCTGAGGGAAGTGGCCTGTAGAATTTGGTATTTTATACTGCAGCAAAAAAACTTCAGGACCAGACTAGCTCATGCTCCAAAATGTCTGTTCGTCTATAAAGTGCCACAGGATTCTTTGCATGTAAGTTTTGTGTCATTTTGAAAAATAAAATTTTATTTTACAGTATAGTATTGTTTTTATTTTGAATTACATATGGGGGGGGCATCATAATCTTTTCAGTGTTTAGGGCCTCTGAAGGTCTTAATCCAGCCCTGCATAGTGCTGTAGGGATTGGCAGTTTTCTTTTCCCCGCTCAAAACTAACTTTTCCCAGAGAAACTGGCCGGTGTACAGATAGCATCTTCAGCCCAAAGGCCATGGATATTTTTGGCTGGGTAGTGTGCAGGGTTTCAGCCTGCCTTTGTTATGTACCAAGTATCATTGGTTGTTCTGGAAGATCAGATAGAGCCCATTATTGCATTTTGCAACAAAAGTAAATCTTATTAGATACAAAGGATGATACCCTGCCTCTTACACTCACTCTGCAGATGGAAAAAGACAGTCTTTATGCTTGTCTCAGATCCTCCTGAATAGAAATTGCGTTCAAAGCAATATCAAAATGCAATGTTTGTTCTAAGGACTACTACTGTATTCAACTCTTGTTTCACTCCTTGGAGTTATTTCATTTCCTTTGCCAGGATGGTGATACAGTTTTAAACTTTCTAATTCTCCAGCATTGACTTTCTTGTCAATTCCTCATGGGGCATGGAGGGAATGATGTGCAACTCCTCAGCCATGGTCCTAGTCAGCCCCCTCCCCATACCCACAGACAGGTAGCTGAGTTTAAGGTCCAGGGATGAATAAATGTGGTTATGGAATTGGCAGTCCCTTCCCTCTCTATTCCCCTTTTCCTCCTGGGTGTGAAGGGGAAGATCCATTTGTGGATCTTGGGGAATGAACTCTTCCAAGGAGCTGCCAAAGACTGGATGTTTTTCTAATAGTGTAGCAATACAAGTTTGTATCAATGCAGAATTGAGCATTAAACTACAAAAGGAGAATACTGTGTGTAATTTTTACTTTCTCTTTAAAAGTGTTATTAATTAAGGAAGCTGAATTTTCAAATCATTTAAAAAAAGAAAGATAATTGTTTAATCTCATTCTGAGGATGCAGCGAAATAATGCCACTTGGCAGATATTAAAAAAGGGCCCAGAGGGTATATATACAGTATTAATATCAGAGAAAGAGGAAGAATGAGAATGAAACACAGCACAATAAGGGACAAAATAAAATGCAAGTAAAAAGTATACTGAAAAGAGGAAAAGGACAGATAAAATATATGAAAAATTAAACAGATAAAGTGCTTGTTTGACAAACATCTACTTCATTTTCCATTTTCATCATATTTTCAGCAAATCGATTTGGGGCAAAATATACTCACTCATAAAACCATCTTTCCTTTTTAAATGTAATTATTCTCCTTTAAAAGGTTGAACAAGTCTCTCTTTTGCTAAAATTTTTAACTGATATAGTTATGAGCACCTGGCAAGTAAATGCAGTGTATAATAGTTATTTAGCCACTCCTATGGAATTTATCCTGATGGGAACTGCTTAAAGCTTTTCTCATCAAGACCTCAATTCTGCAAACACTGACACACATGCTTAAGCACATAAGCATTGACATCAAAATGAAGTGGCTCACTGAAATTCCATGGAGCTACATATGTACTTTGCTGGATTTGGGCTCAAGTTGGCAGTATAACCATAATGGCCATGTACCAAAATTCCCACAAAGCTCAATTTGATTTGGAACATGGCAGGGTATGTTTCTTTGGTCCTCTGCCACCATGTAATAAGCCTCTGTCCCAAATCTGGACCTTAGCATCCAAAATCTGGGTGCTTAGCATGAACCTCCAAGCTTAATTACCAGCTTGGATCTTATCTCACTGCCACCAATCAGGATTCTGAGTACCTGATAAACTCTCTGGTCTCCCCAAACCTTTCCCTGGGGGACCCCCAAGACTCAGATGCCCTGAGCCTCCAACAAAGGGAAATAACCCACTTCCCTTCCTGCTCTTTACTTCCTCCCAGATTTTCCCGCCCTGGGGATACTAGGAGATTTCCCTGCTTCAATCCCTTGAAACACAAAACAGAGAGGACGATTTACCTTCCCTCCTCCTTCTTCTCCCCCCTCCCAGTCTTTCCCTGAGAGAGACAGTACTCCTGGCACAGAGATTCCTATCCCCTTGCCTTAACTAGGAAAAGAAAATCCAACAAGTTTTAAAAAGAAAGCTTTATATAAAAAAGAAAGAAAAAACACATGACATGATCACTGCATCAAGATGACATAACACAGGGCTATTGCTTAAAAGAAAATATGAATAATCAGCCTTATTCAAAAAGATATCCAATTTAAACATTCCAGCAACTACACACATGTAAATACAAAATACAATATAAACCTATTGCTTTTCCTTTTGTACTCACAACTTGGGAACAGAAGGGTAGAAAGAAGCTTGGAGATAGAAAAAAAAAAAAAGCTCTTCCCTCATAGCCGAGAGAAAACAAACAGGCAGAACAAAGACAAAACACACCCAGAAGTTCCCTCCCTCACTTTGAAAAATCCGGTTTCCTGATTGGTCCTCTGGTCAGGTGTTTGGTTCCCTTTGTTAACCCTTTACAGGTAAAAGAAACATTAACCCTTAGCTATCTATGACAAGCTACATATGTACTTTGCTGGATTTGGGCTCAAGTTGGCAGTATAACCATAATGGCCATGTACCAAAATTCCCACAGAGCTCAATTTGATTTGGAACATGGCAGGGTATGTTTCTTTGGTCCTGATGTTACATCACTTGTGCATCCAATCTCTCAATAACTTCAACAGTTCAGTAATTCTTCAAGAGTTTTGGAAGTACAAGGAATGAGTAGTCATGGCTAAGTAAACTTCCTCCTGTTCAGTGTCACTCCTACAATTCTTATGCACATAAACAATCCTTACTCACACAAACAGTTCCATTGACTTCAGTGGGGTTGCTTGTGTGAATAACCCAAATGTGAAATGGGCCTAGTATAAACTTTGTTTTATAGTGACTGTAATGATATAAAGCAGACCACTTATTTAGTGCCATTAAAATGGTGCCTAAAGGAGAGTATGTGGGAGCTGTCCCTTAGAAAATAAAGACAAGGGAAAAGTGTTTTGTGCTCTCTTTGTCCCCCTGCAAGATATGAGAGATGTAACTCTCTTAATTCTCTTGAGCAGACCATCCACAAGATGAGCAGGAAAAGACTTCAGTCAATGGCTACGCCAGACTGACTAGACTGCTATTACCAAGAAACCTTCGCCAGCATCTAACAATCTGAAAAAGCTACTTCATCACCTGGTTCCAATAACTGCGGTAGTGGGAACCGAAGATCACAAGAGAAGACCACGAAGTAGAAGATGTTCAAACTCCTTTTTACCATAAGTATGTTATTCTCCCCTTTTTCTCGTTTGTCTATTTTTATCTTAAAAGAGAGAGAAAGAGTGTCTTCCTCCTTGTTCCACTAGGAAAGGATTGTGTGGATTAAGCATGGGGTGTGGACATATCTTTGGGGGGAAATGGCTCCATTAATAGTTCCTCAGAATTAAACTCCAAGCTGCAATCTCATCAGTATAGTGTCTCCTCCCTTAAATAAGTGTTATCTGTAGCTTCTATTGTGAAGCTGTATACATTACTCAGTAACTGCCTCTGTTACGAAGTCAGTTGTTAAAACTCACATATTACCTATAATAACAACTGTGAGATTTAAGGGGGAAGCATTGAGTAGCACTGAGGTCATGGGATAAAGAAACCAGTTTGGCTTCTATGCTTCCCTAAGACTAGCTAAGTGACGTTTACCACTCTGGGTGATCTTCCTTCATTAGGATCATAAATCAAAATGGACATTCACACTTTACACCAGCCAAATTGATTTCACTGTTGAGACAGGATCTCATAGATAGGGTAAGATGGACTAATATAAAACAATCTCCTGATGCAAGATTAATAAGAAGACATTATGTGTCCTATCAATCTCATGATTTGATTACTTGCTGTATTCATTTGATGATTTAAAGAATTGGTGATCTAAACCAACATCATTTTAAGTCATTGATCTATTGATTCAGTTTCAATTATGACCTCACTTTGATCATTATATCTTTTCAGTGTTAATTAGTGTAGTGAAGTTATAGTAGTTTTAATCTTAGGGACATATTCATTTACTTGTAATATTTGCTTGCTTGTCCTTTTTTAATAAAACCCATTAATTGGTTTATTCTTTCAAATTGCAACATGGTCCAGGATTACAAAGAATAAGGTAAAATAGCTAAATTACCTGAGAGCCAGTTGCCCTACTTCTTCAAGAACATAACTGAAAATGTATCCCTGGTTCTTTCATGTCCCCATATTCTGTTTTTCTGATCATTAAAGGATTTTCTAGTGAACTGCTAAAATATAAATGCTACTAGTAGTATCATAGAATCATAGAACTGGAAGGGACCTTGACAGGCCATCTAGTCCATTCCCTGCCTCACGGCAGGACTAAGTATTATATAGACTGGCTAGTATTAGCCAGTTCGATTCATCTTTGCAAAGGGAAATCTCCTAGTGCAACTACAACCTTCTGCAGGATTATGCACTTTAACAAGACATGTTAAAATGTGCATAAGAAATCTCTTGTTCTGAGAATGCTGCATTGTGTATAAACATCAATATAATCCATTTGTGTACTTGAAACAAAAAATCCACCACACGGTATCATACAATTCTCTGTGACTGACAGCTTCTGCATGAGTAAGTCTAGGGACTGATGCAACAGGAAAGTTACTGTCAGGATTGAGAGTTATCTGGAAAGGCATGAAGATTGATAGTCACAAGAAGAAAATACACTCACTAATTATTACATATATATCTAAAAAAATCAAAATGAAGCTGTTCATATTCCATTGCTCCATCACTCGAGTGACACAAACTTTCCCCTAAGTTAAATGAGAGCCAAATAATACAAAGAATTGCAGGGGCAGAAAGGCAGTGTAGGCACAGGTTGCTGTTGCTCCTGCAGGCTGATATTGCTTCCAGGCGATCCCTTGGGAGGGAGAGAAGGAGGGATCTGGAGGGTTTAGGACAGTGTTGCGCAACCTGCTGCCTGTGGGCTGCATGTGGCCCATCAGGGTAATCTGATTGTGGGCTGTGAGACATTTTGCTGACATTGACTGTCAACAGGCATGGCCCCCAGCAGTTCCCAGTGGCCACGGTTAGCTGTTCCTGGCCAATGGGAGCTGTGGGAAGCCACAGGCTGCAAGAATGTGCTGGCTGCCACTTCCAGCAGTTCCTATTAGCTGGGAACAGCAAACAGAGGCCCCTGGGAGCTGCGGGGGGCCATGCCTGTAGACCAGGGATTGGCAACCTTTGGCACATGGCCCACCAAGGTAAGTACCATGGCAGGCTGGGCCAGATTGTTTACTTGCCACGTCCACAGGTTCGGCTGATCGCGGTTTCCACTGGCTGCAGTTTGCCACTCCTGGCCAATGGGGGCTGTGGGAAGTGGCAGCTAGCACATCCCTCGGCCCAGGTCGCTTCCCGCAGCCCCCATTGGCCTGGAGCAGTGAACCACAGCCAATGGGAGCCGCGATTGGCCAGACCTGCTTACCCTGGTGGGCCACATGCCAAAGGTTACCGATCCCTGCTGTAGACAGTCAATGTCAGCAAAATGTGTCACAGCCTGCAATCAGATTACCCTGATGGGCCTCATGTGGCCTGCGAGCCGCAGGTTGCCCACCACTGGTTTGGAGGTGAGCACTTACTTCTTCCATTCAGTGAAATGGTGAAACCCCCATCAACTACATACTAGTTAATGCAGAAGCAGTTTTGCTTTAGGAAGAATTTAAAAAGTGGATTTTCTTCTGCATGCAAACCCACCTATTATAATGGAGGACTAGCAAGGTCTCTAAATTGTAGCCCGTTGCCATAGTATCTGAATAGCAAGAGGTATTTCTATGATAGTGAACTTTTCCCGCTGCAGTGCTCTGAGACAACATGGCATGTTGTGACAAAAGACCTGCTTCTCCTCTCATGCCTTCTGCTTTTAACTAATGCAATGTAAAGAGATGCTCATTAAAATGACCACAAGTCAACAATTCCTGCTTCAAAAATGGTTGCACTATTGTCAGATTCTGTTGTACCTTACTAATCTGCTGGAGACTAGAATGAAGGAGACACAGGACTCAGCCCTCAGCAGGGCAAAGCTACAGGAAGTCTTTTGCAGCTCCCTGTCTTTGAAGCATGTTCTACACCCTGCCAAACCCTTCTGTGATTTACAACAGCTATCAGCTGGCTCTGGGGCTGGTACAGCAACTGGATGTCACTGAATAACATTGGCATCTGGCTATTCCCATTTCCTCCTGGCCATGTTTACGTTACAGACATTACAACCTGTGCTGGCTTTCTGCCCCTGGTATTGCTGAAACAGCACAGAGAAATGGCAACAGGCCCAAGCATCTGGCCCATGGTAACACAGCTTAAGGTGTTTGGTCTTTCCAGTTCTGTTTAGTCTGGAAGAACAATGTTTATTTCCTCTTTCTTGTGGCCTTTGAGTGTCTACACTACAATTAGACATCTAAAGCTGGACCATGCCAGCTGATTTGGGATTGGGTTAAGGAGCTGTTTAATTGTGGTGTAGACATTCTGGTCAGCCTGCGGCCCAAACTCTGGAACACTCTTGCCTCACAGGGTTCTAGACCCTGGGCTCCACTCCAAGTCCAAATGTCTACAGTGCAATTAAACAGCCCCTTAGCCTGAGCCCCATCATCCCGAGTCAGCTGGTTTCTAATTGTAGCGTAGACATACTCCGAGTCAACCTTTCCTTACTGCCACCAATGGCATTGTGGCATTATAGTTCACTTGTACAACATCTAGTTACATACTGCAGAAAGACTTCACTTGTTCTGTTACAGAGAGATATTTACCTGGATAACACATATACGTTATTAAGATCATTTTAATTACTGATACCTATTAGCACTATTCAAAAATACAGAGCGACTGAGCCAAATACGGAGGTGATGTAAATGGTGGCAAGTCACCTTGTCATAAACAGATAGCTAAGGGTTAATGTCTCTTTCACCTGGAAATGGTTAACAAACAACACCTGACCAGAGGACCAATCAGGAGACAAGATACTTTTAAATTTGGGTGGAGGGAAGCTTTTGTGTGTGTTCTTTGTCCGTTGTGTGTTCTTCTCTCGGGGGGTCTGAGAGAGACCAGACATTACTACAGGCTCTCTATAAGTTTCTGTTCAAATAGTAAGTAAAATAGGCGGTTTAAGCTTTTTGATTGTTTTACTCTATTTGCAATTGTGGATCTGGCTGGTTAACTTTTACATGTGTAGTTGCTGGGAATATTTTGATTTGTATTGGTACTGGGGGAAAAGTTTCTTTCTGGTGTCTGTAAACTATAGGACCCTGTAATATTTACATCTTGAAGTTACAGAGATTATCGCTTACATTTTTCCTTTCTTTTATTACAAGGATTTCGTTTTTAGAGAAACTATAATTTTTTCTTGTTTCCTTGATTTATCCCGGGGATTGGGATAACTCACCAGGCCTGGTGGGGCGACGGGATGGGCGGGAGAGTAGATCTCTCTCTGTCTTTTCCTTGAATCTTTGCTTTTGTGGTAGGGAAGGGACTGCTTCTCTGATATGGTGATTTAAGGCGTTTGGATCAGTATCTTCAGGGATAGCTCAGGAGGGAAGGTCTGGAGGGGACAGACAGGGGATGGTTTATTTCTTCTTGTTGTAGTCCCAAGGGATTTGGGTTCTTGGTACCCAGGGAAGGTTGGGGGAGATCAGAGTGCCCCAAAACACTATATTTTTGGGTGGTGGCAGTGCTATCAGATCTAAGCTGGTAATTAAGCTTAGAGGATTCATGTGCTAGTATCTCATTTTCTGAACTCTAAGGTTCAGATCTGAGAGGGAATGCTATGACACACCTATTGGCAAGTCAGTATGAATGTAATCTAAGTATGTGTGACACCACACAATGATCCTAAAAGTATTAGCTACAGCTAAAGAGGCCAGTTATACTACCTGGCCTCATCTCAGCCAGGGCTAATTAAATATGAAGCCATCTGGGGAAGGAGCTGGGTGGTGACTATAAAGAAAGGAAGCATAGATTAGAAGGAGGCTACTCTACAGCCATCCTAGTCACATGTAAAGGAGGGTCTCTTCTAGGAAAACTGATAGTAGGGTGGCAGATTTTCTGGATTAATCCATACACCTCTCCCCGTTGGAGATGCTAAAGGTGCCGAAGGTTTGGACATGTGAGAAATAATTGTAAAGGGAAAATGAGGTTCAGTAAGTGTGGAGAAGAACATTCATATGAAAATTGTGTGCAAGGGACAAAATGAAAGTGTAGCCGCTATGGACAAAAACATAGTTCAGTATTCAGGGAACATATTGTGGCAAAGCAAGCTAGGGAAATACAAAAAACCCTAAGATCACTAATAACATACTATATGTGGAAGCTGTTAGGAGATATCAAAGAAAAAAGGGGAGGAAGAAAGGAAGCTCAGTAAGGGGAAAGAAATAACAAAGCAACAAAATAGTGGAAAGGTATGTTATGATGGGGATAACAAATAATATAATGTCTACAGAGACAGAAAGGTTCAAAGGGTTTATAACTGAAGCAATAAATTGCTCATCTCAGATGGAGGAAAAAAACAGAAATTGAGAATTATAGTTAAAGCAGCTGAAAAATGTTTCCGTGTTAGCAGCCTATCCATAGAATGAGCCCAGGCTTTCCTAAATAAAGGGTATGTTGCTGGTGGTGACAATTTTCAGTTGCAATGTGTACCTCCTGCTAGCACATGAGCAGGAATTAAAGAAAAATATTGTTCATATGAAAACTAAACCTGATGTTATTTGCATTCAAAAGACGTGGTGTGAGAGAGTGCTAGGTAGGAAATCCAGAGTCATCTGTTCACAGCAAAGCCAATCAGGCTTAGCAGATTGGAGGTGATGAGGCAGACCTATGCCTAATTTGTGGATGGGGCAGGGCAGAAAGACTAATTAAGCCATTACCCAGAGACTACAGATAGGCTCAGGAAGAAAGTGAAAAGGGGGAAAGCAGGGAGTGAGAGGGAGAGAGAGATTGCTCTTCCCCTGCTTGTAAAGGCGCTAGATGTTCTGTGAAGGTGGTAAGACTTAATTATAAATAAATTCACAGGGTTTTAAACCAGCACAACGGTCTCTGTGTGGTTTGTAGATAGAAGCAGGACTGAGAAGGCCCTGTTACACGTGGCTAATAGGGAACTGTAGCAGGGTGGTCCCCTGATCCTGCCCTTCAGGGCTTGGAACAGCCCAGGGGGAAGGCTGTGGCTGGAGAAAGCAGCTCTAAAAGGCTGTGCTGACTGGGGGAAGTGGCTGCAGCTGGACTACACCCAATCAGGCCACAGCTGGCCTGTATAAAGAGGTTGGGAGCCAGGCACTCTGGAGTGTCTCTCTGTTTACAGAGGGAGATAAGCCTGGCTGCAGAGAGTTAGACACAGGGTACCTGACTAGAGCAGGGCTGAGGAAAGGCAAAAGAGCTGGGGAGCTCCTGCCTGGAAAGCCCCAGGTTGTGGCCTAGCATAAGGCCAACAGGTACTGACGGTTTCAGGGGGCAGTCCAGGGGTAGGCAAAGGTAGCACGTCCAAACCCTTTTGCCTGTGATGAGTGGCTGATACTGCAGTCTGCCCCAGGGTGGGCACTAGATGGAGACTGGGCAGTTGCCAAAACTGAGGCATAGTGGGTTGGGGGTTCCCTAGGGAGCGGAGACCAAGATTGGTAGGGGACTGCCAGGGGGCAGCACCCTAGTTAAAAGGGCACTAGGGTCCAGGGAGGGACACGGGGGCCAGAGGACAGGTGGATAACCAGTTTTCAGAGGGCACTCCAGAGCTGGAACCAAGCTAATTCCCAGAAGTCACCGGCAGGAGGCACTGCAGGGGTGAGTCTGCTCATATACAGGAACCTAAACTATAGAATTGTTGGATATGATGTATATCTAGTACAGAGACCTAGAAAGGGGTGGGATGTATGTACCTTTATTAAGGAGAAGCTAAATTATTTTAAAGTAGAGGTGAAAAGGCTTAATAGTGTGTATCATGCTATTGAGATTTTAATGCAAAATAATTCCACACCACTAAGAATATATAACCTGTGCAATCCATGCAGAAAATGAAAGGCCAAATAACTGAAACAGATAAATGCAGAGGCTACAAGTCTATATATTATAAGTGGTGGTCTAAACAGCCACAACAGGTTATAGGGAAGTAGGAAAAATGATGATAATGGAAAATGTTTGGAGCACTTCCTTGATGAAAATACCTTAGAAATTTGACTTTAGAAGCACCTACCTGTGTTTAATGCAGCTGGTGGAAGTTTCTCTTGTTTAGGCCTGGGGATTGCAACAAGCCTCATAGCAAGAACATGTAGTTGGGAAATCTATAAAGAAGAGGGAATGGATATTGACTACTTCCCAACTCTCATTATATGTCAAGGAAAGGATAATATTGAAGATAATGATTGTCTCCCTACTTGGAATCTGAAAACATCTAATTGGGATCTCTTTAGAAACAAATGGGTTGAATATATAAATGAACAATGTATAAGGAAATGTTAAAGGCAGCAAACATAGCTATATCTAGGATTCTGACTCATCCTAAAGATAGAAAATATAAAATATAGTAGAATAAGGATTGTGAAATGGCAGTTTCAGACAGGAGTAATGCATATAAGAAAGCAAAATATACAATGAATAATGAGGACTTAATGAATTATAAAAGAAGTAAGACACAAGAACTATAAAAAACTATTAAAAAGGACAAAAAGGGAAAGCTGGAGAAAATACTGTGGAAAAATTAATAAAGATACCAATATATCAGAAAAAAGTTAATGTTAGGAAAACAAATGGTATATGAAGTAAAAACAATAAAATCCCAGGCTTCATTGTCGAAAGCCATGGAGTAAGATGCTCCTGTGTGTGTGTGTGTGTGTGTGGTGTTAAAAAAAAAAAAAAAAAAAAAAAAAAGTGAAAACCCTGGCAAAATATTCCAATCAAGTGCAGAGATTCATGAGAGGAAAAGACAATTCATTGAATAAAATTGAGTTTCCTCATCATCCTTCCCCTTCTTCAATATCTATTTTAAATAAAAACTTTTGTATGAGGGGACATCTCAAAGCTACTATGAACAGCAAAAATTCTGTTCCAGGCAAGGATCGTAAAAGCTTTGAAATGCTTTAACACCTATCTGAAAGAACACTGAGGATGATACTAAAATTGTACAATAGCATGTATGGAAAAGATGAGTTTGCCAACAGACTGGAAGCATACGGTTATTATTTCAGTAAGAAAGCCAGGCAAACTGCAATCAGGACCAGACGCATACGGGCCAATTGTCCTTACAGCTCATTTAGGTTACTTCATGTGTGATGGAGTGTTTACCCCACACTGCCACTGAAGGGGTTAAAATGGCTATAAAGAGGCTACTTTTCAGGTTCAGTTAAGCCAGTATATCTAGCCTATTTGGGCAGGAAGAGGAGGGGCTTGTATAAAAGCACAGAGTCAAAAGCGAAAAGGAGCTTCAGGAAGAGAGAGAGAGTCGGGATTGAGAGAAAGGAGTAAATAGAAGCCTAGGGGGAATGGCAGTAAAGGTGATGCCACATGGACCTACCTTAGCTGCTGATTGTAGGGTCTTTAGAGTGTAGAGGGCGAGTCTGGGTTCCACTAACAGCCACTGGGAGTGTGCAAAGGAGAGGACAGTGGACTTTGGAAACTGTCTGAGGTGGTTTATTTACAGAGACTTTAATACCCCAAAGGGGGGAAACTATAATGAACTGGTTTGAGGGCCAAGCCACAAAGAGGAAGTGCTGCAGTTCATGCAGGATGAGAGAGGCTGCCAAATAATCAACTGGATTAAGGGGAAGGAGAAGCCACGAAAGGAAACATCAGATCGGTTGTGAGCAAATCCCCAGAGCAATCACAAAGAGGTGCCTTTGCAATGAGTGGAGCAGACCTCATGACACCGTGGAAAAAAATGGTAACTGAAAGATTGCTTTCATACTTAGTGCACAGAGTCAGTTTAGGTGGGGAAGGAGTGTGATTGACCGTATTGTTAAAATAGAAATGGAAGCACATAATATAAGAACTAAAGAATGTATTATAGTAAATTTTCTGGATATTTAAAAAGATTGTGATATGTCATAAAGTGACTACCATGGATATAAAAGTGAGAATGGATAGATGGATAAGGGATTTCTTAGGTAAAAGAACTATGCAGGTCAGAGTAGGGAAAGCCTACCTCCATATATGTACAGTTACAAATGGCACTCTACAGGGGAGTGTCATCAGTCCTACCTTATTCAACATTATGATAAATGATCTTCCAAAAGAGATGAATGTAAGAATAGGCATCACTCTGTTTGCTGATGACTGTGCCGTACGGGCCCAAACCAGAAACCCTGCAATAGCTGTTAAATGAATAAATGAAGCATTAAGGAAGGCTGCGCAATGGGGACACATGCAGGGTTTGAAATTTTCAATAGACAAAACCAAAGGAATTATATTCACTACAAGGAAATTAAGTTCGATCTATATGGACAGCAAATAAGCATAGTTAACAGCTTCATATTTTAGGTGTTACATTTATAGTAAGCTCTCTTGGAAGGATCATATTGAAAATAATAAAGATAAGTATAAAAGCAGAACCAACTTAGAAAATTATTTCTGGAACTTTCTGGCAGATGGAAAGAGGAAGAATGGGAACTGTGTCTCTGTTCCTTTGCTTGGAATTAAGAAACCTGTAAGGCCATAAAAAAAAAATTGTAGCTGTTTTGACAATTGAACTGGCAAGAATGATGCTGGCATTAAATTGGGTCACAGATATATGCCCAGTGGTCATCCTGTCTGATTCCTTATCAGGACTACTGACTATTAGATATTGCGCTTCAGGAAGCAGAAGTGATATACTTAATGAAATATTACTGATAACAACTGCATTGATGCTGTTGGGTGTAATCATAGTAATAGCACTGATCCCCGCATATATAAGAATAGCGGGCAATGAGCTGGCAGAAGAAGTGGTGAAAACTGTTTTCAAGCATGAGCAAATCAATTTAGACATTCCTTTGGGTAAACTTAAGTTTAAAAATCTGATTAAAAATGCGTTGCGAGAAATGGTAGGAATTATGGAGAGAAGAAAAATAGGGAAAATCTCTATGAAATTTCCCCAGGAGATGAAAATATATTTATTCCAAGGCATATGGACATGATATATTCTAAGGTACTGAGAGAGAGAGTGAAGTGGCTCTATTTAGAATTTAAACTGCCCATTGTGGCTTAAATAGTCATTTGCTTTTAATAAACAAACATAAAGATGCATTATGCAGAATGTGCAAGGTCCAGGAAATAGCTGATCATCTCCTTTGGGAGTGCAAAGAACTTACCATCAAGAAGGGGTATTTATGTGAAGAACATAAAGGCCTTAAAATATACCCATTTTCACTGAAAAACTTAGTAAGAGTATCAGGAAAATGGGTTTCCATACAAAAAGTAATAATGCACATCTTTAAAAATGCTAGGAAAGATGAAAAATGTTGAATTATCAATGGTGTCCTGTGCTGTATGGTTATAGACTCAGCAAGTGAGTCTAGTTTGCCATGAAACAGAAGAAGGAAGAGAAAATGCTGAGGTCCCTCTGGGTCTACAGACACTAGAAGGGTCAAGGAGGAAACTTAGCGGGAGAGTTGGCCCTGGTGTCCTCTCCTGAGTAATAAAGCCTGGTGAGAGGCCAGGAGAAGCATAAAGCAGCCACAGGACTGGAGTAAGCTCCTGTGGTGAGTCCTGATAAGGAGAGGATCTGGACTGCCCAGGAGACAGTTCTGGGAGGTGTTCAACTGAGAGACAGAGAGAGGGATGAAAGGCCAAACTGAGAAGGCTTACAGGGGGGTTAAATTTATGTTTTTGTTTTGGGATTTATGAGAGACTTCGGGGGGGAGGGGGCGGGGGGAGTGTGATTTCCAGCCCTAAAAGAAGCATAAATATAGTGAGGCTGTGGTAGAAACTTTGACAGGTTTGGTTACAAGACCAGGGAGAGGGAAGCAAGGAATCTGGCAGTTAACTTTGACTGCCTGTCCTAGGATTCCCTGACCTGGAGCCCAGTGTAGAGGGTGACCCTAGGTTGCCCTGCCAGCTACTGGTAAGGTGGCATAAAGCCCCTGAGAAAAGGAAAAGGACGATTAAGAGCCTGAGAGAAGGGTGTATGAACCAGGGGCCCAGAACTAAGGGCAGTAGACTGGCCAGAGGCATCAGACATTTGTTTTGTTAAACTTTCTGTTACTCCAGAAGGAGTGGGACTAAAATGTGACTCGGTTGGACAGCCAAGTCATGAGAAGAGGCAGACCACCTTGGGACTGGAGTGACAGTTGGCAAGGGGCAGTAGAAAAGGAGAGCCAGCTGTGCCATGGGGTATGCCAATGGTGAGTCCACCCTTCTACAGTAGGCTAATTCACCTGGTGTGGCAGAGGAGGGACTATACACGGAAAATTAACCAATAGGTGACGATAAGAAGCTGAAAGATAGTTTGTGTATGGGGTGCAACTACAATAATTAGGGCCAATTTCTCCAGTCTTCCAACTTCACAAAGTGAACCTAAAGTGGCCAGAGATGGCCATGAGAATGTCCCCTGTTTAGTGGGAATCTCCACCAGGATGAAGTTTTAGATGCCATAAACCTCCAGTGCTATAAACCCAGGCCCCCAGTATAAAGGGACAGGACATGGAAGGGGAGGTGAGGGGAAGAAGTGTGGCAGAGTGCAACTCCATCGTACCTGATTCTCCACTGGTGTAAAGTTCCTGACGGACCTAACACCCAGTGGCATAATTTAAGCTGTCCTCTGCAGCTTTATGTTGCTCCAGAAATGGGCAGCTGAGAATCAGGGTGCTGTGACTGACTGAGGCACAGTAGAGAATCTAGTTCTTCAAGGGCCCCCCAGCCTTGTTTTGCATCCATCTATTGGTTGCTTTTCATGCTATAACCACACAGTGCCACAACCATGGGGATTTACACATACTTATTAGTGTATAATTTGATTGACCATTTAAGTCATTGCTGAATTTGGTCATCCATGATCTGGAGGATCTATACATGTAAGATATTACCTCAGCTTCCATTTAAAGCAAACAAAAACAATTTTTCTATTCCTTTCTAAAACCTTGAGAATGCAAATGAATACTCATATTGAATTTTTCTCACTTTTATTTGTCCTAAAGCTTACTCTTACCGGCTATTAACCAGCATTGTTATAGCAACCCACGGTCATGGAACCCCCATAACAATATGCAGTATATGGGGAGACTTTGGAAAACCTGTAAAGTGCTTGAAACCACTATGGCTTATTGTTAAAGGCGGCCTAGTCAGCAAGATGTAAATTGGCTATTCAGCAATCTCAGCTTGACCAGGGGAGGGGAGGTTGTGTGCCACAGAAAGGGCAGCTTGACCCAGCATCCTTCCTGAGAAGAGTTGTGTTGAAATTGCTGATACATGCATTTTAAAAGAGTAGGATATCCCCCAGGAGTGTCTATGGGGTCTCAAGGCTGCAAACTCTGGAAAAACCCACACCTGGTTAATCAATCAGAAGGAACCTCTTGCTTGATCATTGAAACTGCTTACTTAACAAGGTTTCTTTAAGGGATGTCATTCTATTACTAATGTATAAATAAGGGGAAAAAGCTTGAGATGGGGGGACTCTTCAGGACTAGTCTCTCTCTCTCTCCCTCTCTCTCTCTGGATGCATCTTGTGTTCCCCACCAGCAGACAGGCTGCCACTGTGCCACTCAAGACCAACACGCAACTTATCCAGGGTTGGGGGGTGTTACTAACCTGTTGCAGATGTGTGTGAGTGCTTGAGAGAAAGTAAAATTTAGCTTTAAGGTGAAAGCACTCTTGTTTCATCCTGTTTGTGCCAGACATCCATCGGTCGGACGGCCGTGTCTCCCCTGATTTATTTCCTGACACCACCTTGCACAGAGTAAAAGTTACCAAGAGCTTTGGGTTGCCAGAACCCTGGGTAACAGCAGGTGCAGCATAGGTTTCTGCTGATGGTATAGGGTTCTTGCAAGCTTCCTCCCAGCTGAATTGGTGCCTCTGCTGAGCAGTTACTGTAGTTTTTGTCCACAAGGAATAATTGCTTAATATTTTCTTAAGTGTACAGTGTTATCTTTCGGCCCCAGGCATGGATCAGTCCCATTGTGGTAGGCATCATTCATAGTAATTTACAATCCTATTTAACAGGGGAACGAAAATAAACCATGAAATGGAAGTGAAAAAATAGAGGAGGAAACAGTAAAATGAGCAAATTTTACTTAATCTGAGAGAGAACCTCGTCTGGTGAATTACACATGGAACTAAGAACCTAGGATTCTTCTTTCTGATCCTGGTTCTGATATTGACTACCTTTATGATCTTGATTAAATCAATTAAGGTCTGATTTTTGCCGACCTTGCTTACACTGAGTAGACTCTTACTTGGTGAGTAGTCCCATGCAACTCAAACAGTTGCAGGAAAAGTAGGCTGGGCTCCAATTCTCTTGCAACGGGAGTTTGGGGATGGCTTAAAAATGACCTTTTAAAATATTAAACAAACCAGTTAAATTATGCTTTGAAAAATCTCTCATAGTAGGAGAATGGCAGTAGGAAGGAACTGATGACATTTCATTGGGTAGCTTGAAAAATTGCTTCATATACCCATAGAAAAATGCTAAGGCTGTCTCTGGATTTAAGAGATTTGTTAATTCAGTTGTCAAACAGGGTTTCTTGCCTACATAGCATAATTTATTCTTGAAGATATATTTCTTCTATGTAGCAAGGACATTCATTCTTTAACATTTAGGAGGTACAAGCTGAAAAGGTTGTGGAAACAAGGCCAAAAAGATGGCAGTGGCATAAATGAGAGAGAATGCAAATGCTTAAGTATATCTGAAAAGCCTTGAAGTTGAATTCACAAGTCAGAGTAGCCTTGCATGGTCCTAACTCTTTGTATTCAGCATTTACACAGTCAATAACCTAAGCTGATATTGACCTTGGTAGCAAAATGGGGTAATATTTTCACTTGGGTGAACTGTTATTGGATAATTTCTCCAGTGTATTAAGCATAAACATTCATTCCATCAACATCAAGTATGTGTGTTATCTTTTTCCATCTATTTCTTTTTCTGTTGTGCAAACATTTTTATTTTGCTCAGAATAAGGACAAAATCCTTTCTGTGAGCTAAATTAATCCTTGGTGTAACACCAGTGAAATCACCTTACTCCACTGCAGTTGGTTCCTGTGTTGAAAGAGGTGTCACTTATAACTTACTAAGGCTGTAATACAGCAGAGCATCTTATTCTAAATGTAAGAATATATAACTTTATTTTATTTTCTATTTAATTTTTAAATCATAGAAACTTACCTCCAGCACATAGCTCCTGGACATGTTCACAATGAAATACAGTTAAAATACAATGAATATATTAACCTATGCTGTTGACAATTGGTGCCATCTAAGGAGGATTCCAGGTAGTTTGAGATTCCCCAAACTTTTGCCTAGACAGTTCCTAAAGAAAAGAACATGCTTCCCAATCATCTACCTTACCCACCAGCCTCATTAAACAGGTGGAATTAGTACAGTGTCCTAAAAGCTAATGATCAGGGGTCTCAGACAATCATGATTCCCTCCCTGGTTCCCATCTTGCTCCAGGCAGAAATACTTTGTACCAGCCCTTTACCAGGTGTACAATACTAATCACTGGATGCTATTTTAGCTCTTCTTGCTGGTGTTTGTGGTAGTGAGGGAAGGTCTTTCCCTGGTCCTGTCAGTCCATTCCCCACCTACTTAAAAAGGGAAAAAGAAAAAGTAGCAGGAACAGGGTTAGAGAAAAGCCCATGGGTCATGAGGGAAAACAGATGTTACTGCATAGAAGGAATACAGAGAGAGGAAAGACACAGGTCTTGTCCACATATAAAAGTGGCACAAATTAAATGTATATTGAATTAATTAACTCAGTGCAAACTCATGTGTGGACACTCTTTTATTGATTAAAACAGGTTATATTGTTTTAGCTTGTACCTGTATATTAACTGACACATGCTCAACTGATAGAAACTAAGCTTAATCGGATAGAGTCCTTACATAAAGTTGCATATGTCTAACTAAATAGCTATAAAATCACATAGTTAATTAAATCAGTACAACTCTGTGTAGACCAGGGGTCGGCAACCTCTGGCACGCGGCCTGCCAGGGTAAGCATCCTGGTGGGCCGGGCCACTTTGTTTACCTGCTGTGTCAGCCGATTCGGCCGATCACGGCTCTCATTGGCCACAGTTCACAGTCTCAGGCCAATGGGGGTGGTGGGAAGTGCTGCGGGCTGAGGGATTTGCTGGCTGCGGCTTCCCACTGCCCCCATTGGCCTGGGATGGCAAATTGTGGCCAGTGGGAGCCGCGATCAGCTGAACCTGCCAATGCGGCAGGTAAACAAACTGGCGCGGACCGCCAGGGTGCTTACCCAGGCTAGCTGTATGCCAGAGGTTGCCAACCCCTAGCGTAGACCATGCCATAGAGGGGGAAGAGAAACCGAAAAGAGGGTAGATAAGACAAACAAAGGACAGAAATAGCAGTGGTCCAAAAATGAAAATATTTTTCCAATGTGTGATGATGAATGTAACGGTGAGGCAATGGATAAATAACAATTGGTTATTATATTAATGACATAATTTACCCTGATCTTTCTGCAAGCTTCCTGTTGACATCAGCAGGGGTCCCTTTGGTACTATGTAGTGATAAATTTATACACCAGCCCCTAGATTGAAAATGGAATTTCCTCGTCTATACAAAGGAATTTAACACCTTGGACCTTGAGCCAAACTCTCATCAATGTCAGCAGTATTTTCTGGTTTAGAAATTGAGGATAGTCTTTTTCTTTTTCTTTTTTCTTTTTTTTTCTGGCACCATTTCACCATAAGCACAAAAGCAATCTTCACTGTTTTTAAAACAAACAAAACCCCCTGCTTTCTTGGAATTTTTAACCTTTTCTGGCTTCTTGAAATTCTAACCTATGCATGTCACAATGGAGGTGTAGCTGAAAGGAAGAATTGAAATAGAGCTGCTTGCATCAATGGATCTTGAACTCAACATTACCTGCTTTGTCACTCAAGAAAGTTATGTCAGAGAGAGTGCAGGCTTCAAAAGAAAACAGAAGAAACTAAAGAAACAGACATCACTAAAGAGAAGTTAAAAGTTCACACAATTGCAATACAGCCTCATGACTTGTTTCTCTGACTAAAAATAAATACTTTATGCACAGTGACATGGTCCCATTCTGAAGATTTGCCATGAGAACATAATTATGTATATTTAAGCACAATTAATGTTATGTGTTTGCTTTCTTTGTTAGATAAATACACACTTAGTAGAATCTGATGTAGGGAGAAAAGACAGAAAAGTATGCAACCTTTTGTGTATATCCTTCCAACAGAAATGAGAGGGCAGGACAAGAAGGAGTTTGAAATAACCTTAGAACATTCACAAAAGATTGTGTATTTTGGGAAGCAGTGTTTAGAAATGGTATTTCTCATGACAGTTTAATGATGAAATAAAAACTTACATTAAAATAAACATTTTCCTAATACTCTATTTGGCTGGAGGTTACTTCACTGTGATATTCCTTTATTTGGTCAGGTACGTGGGTTCTATTTGCCTTCTCAAAGGCAATTCTGCATTTCCCTCCCTCTCTCAAATTGCTGCCTTGCTTAGCTCCCATTCTCCCTTGCCATGCTCATTATAGACTAGTTGTGTAATATTCACAAAGACTTATGGATGAATTGTGGAACTGCAACAGTCTTTGGAGAGGCACAGTCTCTCCCAGGGCTGCACTGTATACACACAGGGTGAATAATTGGCACTACTCTTTGAAATGACATATATTACTCCCCCCAGTGCACCTGTCCTCTACCACAGATCAGTAAGGAGGATGAGAATGGCCTCACAGCCTTGATTCTTTGCTACCTCTCCCTACCTAGACTATGTCTAGACTATTTGCTCCGTGGATGAAAGAGGTACTATTCAGTGCATATAGGGAATATTATTATGAGAAGCTCTTTCACATGCCACAAAAAGGTATTGGAAAACTTCTCGTACACACATGCCCTGTGAACCCACACAATGGCCAACCACATTTTGGCCCTATGTTCACATATCAGGCTCTCTTCTCATTGTCGCCTAAACTCTCCACAACCCTCTTCTCTTGTGCTGTGGGACACTTTCCTTTTTTCTAAATCATTTTCCTAGTTCCAAAGCCTTCCATGTTCATAGCCAAATGGGATATGATCCTTTTATCTTTTGCTCTCATATATAGGTTAGAGGTGTCTTCCCCCCTGCCCCTTGCCCAGCCCTTGTCTACACTGCGAGTTTGGTCAAACTTTGCTGTGTTAAGTTGATTTTTATAAGCAATGCATCTACACAATCAACCCTGTTCCATTGACCTAAAGGGCTTTTAAAATCGACTGCTATACTCCTCCCCAGCGAGGGGAGTAGCACTAAAATCAACCTTACTGGGTCAAATTTGGGGTAGTGCAGAAGCAGTTTGATGGTGTTGGCCTTCAAGAGCTATCCCAGAGTGCTCCAACATGACTGCTCTGGACAGCACTTTCAACTCTGTTGCACTAGCCAGATTCCCAGGAAAAGCCCTGGTAAATTTTGAATTTTATTTCCTATTTGGTCAGTGTGGCAAGCTCAGCAGTACAGGTGACCATGCAGTCCCAGAATTGCAAACAAGCTCCAGCATGGACTGAACGGGAGGCACTGGATCTGATTTCTGTATGGGGAGAAGAATCTTGCAGGCCAAACTCCAATCAAAAAGAAGAAATGCTAATATATGCCAAAATCGCACAGGACATGGTGAAGAGAGGGTACAACAGGGACACACAGCAGTGCCACGTGAAAGTTAAGGAGCTCAGGCAAGCCTACCAAAAGACAAAGGAGGTAAAAAGTTGCTCCAGGTCAGAGCCCCATACATGCCTCTTCTATGATCAGCTGCATGGCATTTTAGGGGGGGACCCTACGACCACCCCACCACTGTCCATGGACACTTGCAAAGGTGGTCTCACACAACAGGGAGAAGGATTTTGTGGATAAGGAAGAGGAGGAGGAGAATGCACAGCAGGCAAGCAGAGAATCCATTCTCCCAGGAACTTTTCATCAACCTGGAGCCAATACCCTCCCAAGGCGGGATCCTGGACTCTGAAGCCGGAGAAGGTACCTCTAGTGAGTGCATATTTGTAACTACACTACAGGGTTTAAAAGCAATTATGTTTAATGTTTGATTTTCACTGAAGACTTGGGATGCATTCACAGCTATTGGAAAAGTCTGTTAACGTATCTGGGGGATGGAGCAGGAATCCTCCAGGGACATCTCCATGAAGCTCTCCTGGAGGTAGTCTAAAATCCTTTGCAGAAGGTTTCTGGGGAGGCTCCCTTATTTTGTTCTACACAGTAGGACACTTTACCACAGCAAGCCAGTAGCAAGTATTCTGGAATCACTGCAGCATAAACCATGGCAGCCAATTGTCCTGAGGTTTAGTCTCACTCAAGAAACATTTGGTCTATATCTTTCTGTTAGCCTCAGGAGAGTGATATCATTCATGGTCACCTGGTTGAAATAGGGGAATTATTGTAAGGGAAGAATAAAAGGACCCCATTCATGCTGGGCTGTTTGCACTTGGCTAAAAGGGATCATCCCAGAGAATAGCCATACGACGGGGGTGGGGGGAGGGGTGGGCTGCAAATCCACCTGAGAACCTCAGCCCCTCCTTTTAAATGGCATGTTGGGTGAAATCTTTTTCTGACTTGTTTTTATGTAATGTCCATCTTGGATGTGTAAAAGGACAGCTAAGCCTCCATCTTGGATACCCTTCTCCTTAGATGATTTAGTGCCCTTTCAGCCCTTTTTTAAATCAAGGAGGAGAAAGATCAGGGCAGTTAGTCATGTGACAGCCATAATCTGCCTATCAACTGCAGGTTATTTAGTGTGTGGCACGCCTGTCCCTCAGGGCTGTCCATCTGAGTGGCAGCCAGTGTCCCACACAGTTCAGCTAGTTGTAAGGAGTCCCAGAGGGACCAGGACTCATAGGATTTTAAATTCTTGGTCTCTATTAACATATTTGCACTCAACTGCTACACACCATTAGTGAGCGCATACTTGCATTGGACTACAAGGTCAAGCAGAGACTGCGTGGGCAAGAATTGAAGACCTACCTAAGGGAGAAGATCTGCCCAAGAGGGAGAAGACCTGCCCAGAGGACCTGTCCAGAGGGAGAAGAATACCCAGTTCCTGAGTTCCTATTTGGTGTCCAGAGCCCCTGATTTTCACCACTATCCCTGTCGGTATCCTGAGTTTTTGTCATTGTGTCCCTGTCTTCAGGATATGGTATTGTAATACTCATTGTGGTTTCCCTCTGTTTTACATCCATGGTTTAAGGGCTCTGAGCTTCACACTCTGTTAACTGTTAACAACTGAGTGTGTCTTGCTCATGTTGTTTATTGTCTGAAGGGGATCCTTGTCTAGTTTAATGACTAGTGGCATAGTGTGTGTATGTGTTACATCTTATTCTGCCTCTGTCTTAATAAATCACCCAAAGATAGATGCGAGAGGGGGTGAGATCGGCAAACAGCCCATCTTCTGATCTGTGTAGACCATAGTTAAACTGTTTTGGGCTAACAGGCAAACCAACCGGCATTGCTTGCTATGGGAAAGGAGGGTGCTGCAGTTTGAGACCATTCCCATATGTTATGAAGGCAGAAGAAGCCAACCCTGCATACTCTTTGGCTTACCATGGCTGCCTGGAAACAGAATTCTGTTGCCCAGCCGTGTGTGATGTGTCACCATACCAGCAGGCACTCAGTATAAAAGGCAAAATGTGACCTTGTACCTAAAGCACATGTGCTGTCTGCTGTGAATTGCTTGATTCACTCTGAAAGAGTCTCCCTTTTGTTCTCAGAAACATATCTTCTTAAATTCTACTCTCCCTTCTATCTTCCCACAGGTACAAATGTTTCTATGGTCCCCTATCATCTCCATCCCAGAGGTTATCACAGATTAGAAGGCAAAAAAACCCCACTCGTGATGACATGTTTTCCGAGTTCATGCAGTCCTCCCGCACTGACAGGGCACAGCTGAATGCATGGAGGCATACAGGGACAGAGGCCAGGAAAGCATACAGCGAGCACGATGAGAAGAGGCAGGAGGCAATGCTGAGGCTAATGGGGGAGCAAACGGACGTGCTCAGGCATTTGATGGAGCTGCAGGAAAGACAACAAAAGCACAGACCGCCGCTGCATCCGCTGTATAATTGCCTGCCCTCCTCCCCAAGCTCTATGTCCTCCTCACCCAGATGCACAAGAATGTGGGGGGAGGCACTGGGCACCCAGCCACTCCACTCCAGAGAATGGCCGAAGCAACAGAAGGCTGTCACTCAAAGAGTTTTGATTTGAAGCATGGCTACAATAAGCAATGTGGCCATGTCCTTCCCTCCTCCCATTCTCCCACACCCTACCCAGGCTCCTTTGTCAGTTATCTCACTTTTTTTTTTAATTAATAAAGAAAGAATGCACGGTTTCAAAACAATAATGACTGTATTTCCTTTGCCTGCTGTGATCGAAGGAGGGAGGGTAGTTGGCTTACATGGAATTAAAATCAACATAGTGGCTGGTTTGCATCAAGGGGAAACACACAAACAGCCCAGAGTTCCTAAAGATGTCAGCGTCATGGATCTTTCCCGGCCATCCCATATTGAAGTCGGTGAAATGTCCCTTGTGATCCACCAGTGCTTGTAGCACCATTGAGAAATACCCCTTGCAGTTTACATACTGGTTGTCAAGGTGGTCCAGTGTCAAGATAGAGACATGTGGTCTATTGCCCCACCACAGTTAAGGAACACCATTGGAGCAAAACCATCCAGTATGACCTGCACATTTCCCAGAGTCACTACCCTTGCTAGCAAAAGGTTAGTGATTGTCTTGGCTACTTGGGTCACTGCAGACCCCACAGCGGACTTTCCCACTCCAAATTGATTCCCAACTGAGCATTCAGGCATTGCAAGCTTCCACAGGGCTATCGCCACTTGCTTCAGGACAGGTCTCATCTTGCTATTCCTGTGCTTCTGGGTGGGGGGAAAGCAACTGACAAAGTTCCAGGAAAGTGGCCTTATGCATGCAAAAGTTTCACAGCCACTGGGAATCATCCCATACCCGTAACACTATGCGGTCCCACCAGTCTGTGCTTTTGTTTGCTGGGTCCAGAAACAGCGTTCCACTGTATCAACCAGCCCCACTGCCATCATGATGTCCCAATTGCCACAGCCCGTGCTTTCAGGAACATCTGTGTCCATGTCTTCATCACAATCATCCTCGTGCTGACAGCTCCTAGCTAGGTTGTGCACATACTGCAGAATAATGCACAAGGTGTTTACTATGCTCACAACAGAAGCAGTGAGCTGAGCAGGCTCTATGCTTGCTGTGCTATGGCATCTGCACAGGTAACCCAGGAAAAAAGGCACAAAATGATTGTCTGCCATTGCTTTCACATAGGGAGGGAGGGAGGGAGGGGAGACTGATGACATGTACCCAAAAGCACCTGCGAGAATGTTTTTGCTCCATCCGGCATTTGGAATTCTGCGTTAAAGTCCCATGGGCAGCTGAAACTGCAGGGACTGTGGGATAGCTACCTAGAGTGCACTGCTCCGTGAGTCAATGCTAGCCATGGTATTGAGGACACACACTGCCAACTTAATGTGCTTAGTGGGGACACACACAATCGACTGTATAAAATCGCTTTCTAAAGATCAACTTCTATAAAATTGACCTAATTTCGTAGTGTAGAAATACACAAAAAAGTACTGGTTACACTCCTGCTACATTATTGATTCTTTTCTCTATAATACTAGTTCCCTAGCCCTGAATTGTTGAGTACTTTATTTACTTTTAGGTCTCTTGTCTTTGACTTTGATTTTCCCCTCTCTTTTTCTGGCACAGTTTCAGTTCTTTTTGTTATTTTCCTCCATATCTCTCTGTTTTATCTTCCAAATCCACTATGCACAGATCATATTGCTGGGAGAAGATGCCCGTTGCTAGAGCTGGGCAAAATTTTTCATCTGAAACTTTTTTCAGCTAAAAAGGCAGACTTGACAACACCAAAACATTCTGCAAATTCATATCTTTAATCAAAATTTTTTTGGCTGAAACAAAAAGAATTCTGAATGAATCAAAATGTTACTTTTTTGAAACTGTCAATTTGAAACATTTTTATTTTCTTGTTTCAGAATAACTGCATTTCAAAATTTACTTTAATTAATCATACATTTAATAAGTAAAAATCAAAACATTTTTTCTTTTTGATTTGCAAATTTTTTTGTTTTTTGTTTGATCTAAACCATTTATTTTTTATTTTTAGTTATCCACTAATAATAATAATAATAAAAACTCATTATTCACAAGTGTCATAAACAGATAGCTAAGGGTTAATGTCTCTTTCACCTGTAAAGGGTTAACAAACAGTGACCTGCAACACCTGACCAGGAAACAAGATACTTTCAAATCTCGGTGGAAGGAAGCCTTTGTTTGTGGGTTTTGGGGTTTTGCTTTGTTCTCTCTGAATCCTGGAAGGGACTAGTCGTGCAACCAAGTTTCTTGCCAATCTCCCTGCTACAGTCTCTTATATGTATTCAGAATAGTGAGTATTGAGTAAAAAGGCAGTTATAGTCTTTTGATTGTTTTTGTATTTGCAACTGTTTATCTGGCTGGTAGAGTTTTAATGTGTTTTTGGCTGAAAGTATTTTAAATTGTATTTCTGTTGGAGAAGGCTTTTATCCATTGTCTATAAGCTGACAGACCCTGTAATGTTTACCATCTAGATTACAGAGATAACTTGTACCTTTTTTTCTTTCTTTTTATTAAAAGTTTTGCTTTTTAAGACCTATTTGATTTTTTTCCCCAGTTGAGGCTCAAGGGAATTGAGTCTGTACTTACCAGGGAAGTGGTGGGGAGACAGAGAAAGAAGGGAGGGGGAATCCCTTTGTTTAGATTCACGGAGCTTGAATCTGTATTGCCTCTGGGTGAGGTGGAAAATCTCTGTTTTAAGATTCAAGGAGTTTGGATCACAGTATCTTCCAGGGTAACCCAGGAAGGGAAAGCCTAGGAGAGGCACTGGTGAGGGAAAGAGTTTACTTTCCTTGTGTTAGGATCCAGGGGGTCTGGATCTTGGGGGTCCCCAGGGAAGGTTTTGGGGAGACCAGAGTTTATCAGACACTCAGAGTCCTGATTGGTGGCAACGTATCCGATCTAAGCTGGTAATTAAGCTTAGAAGAATTCATGCTAGTACCTCGTTTTTGGATTGAGGAAAGTATACTATGACAACAAGGCTTTAGTTATTAGTGCCACCAGTTCATAAGAGAATGGTTACAGAAAGGAACATAGTTTTCTCTCATATTCCATACAATAGATTTTGCAGCTCCTTGCTTTAGGAAACTTAACAAAATAATGTGTTGTGATTTTCTTGGGGTCAGATTTTCAAAGTGTTTGTCAGTGGGTAGCACACAAATACCGTGGAAAGTCATTCCACTTAATATAGCATGAAGCCAATGAGTCCAGAAATTTCCCAGATGAGTAAGATTTAAAATATCTCATTGAAACAAACTTAACCATGAAAAGGCGTTGCCTGAAATTGTAGTTGTTGACTGAAAAGTGACTCCATAAATGGCATTGTCAAATTCCATTTTAAAGGATATAAATCCTGAGAATTGCACTGAAGAAACTGAAGCTAACTTTAGCTTTTCTGCGAAAGCAAAAGGCACTTTTGAAAATATCTCTCTTTCTTCCCTGGTGGCTCCCATGGTGTTGATTAAATCCTTCCCACTTCTCTTTTGGAATATGTACCATACACTAAGGGACAGTAAAGCAGCAGCCCATGCACAGATCCTGCAGACTGTAAACATCTTAGGGGTAGGGACTTTATTACCACTGAATGTGTGTACAGTGCCTGGCCCAAATAATGCCTGATTCTTTATTTGGGCCCTTAAGTGCTACCAGAAAACAAATAATAAATTACAACTTTTAAAGATCCGTTTAATAACCATGGGAAATGGGACATAGAAGTGGGGTGAAGATGCATTTATACTTTAATTTCTTCAGAATGATTTAAGATCTTTACGGCTAGCACTTTGACATAAGAACAGATATTTAAAGTCTACTTACATGAATTTGACAGTGTTTAGAAAGGAACATGCACCAGTGAAACAAGCTGCTGCACAGCTAACCATTATTCATAAATAAAGGTCTAAAACACTTGAGTGATTCCTCAAGTAACATATTCTAGTTAAACTACTGAAGCCTCTGATAGACTGAAGAACTGTCCTCTAAAATGGCTTTGAACACACCATAGCAACAACAGATGAGTGAATGACTATCTCTCCCTTACATCTTTCTTTCCACAAAAATGGATTTCACCTATATTATTTGCTATGAAGGTAGTAAGGTTATTACAATATGACACTGTCATAGGGTCAATATTGCCTGCTTTGAAATAAGTATCTCAAGGTCACTATGTCACTTATTCGTCAAACCTTGCTGTGTATGTATGACTTTCTATTGCGGATCTGTCAGTTCTGCTTTACAATAAATTCGTAATTTGGAGGATAACAATTTCATAATATTTTGAAATTAGTTTCTGTAAACAACACAAAGGGTACAATCACTATATAGAAATGTAGATGAAATTATATGGGCTCAGGGTTCTTTAGATCCCCAAATATCAGGGTATTACTAAAAAGAGATGCTTCTAAATAATTAAGCTTCCAGTGCACAGATGATATTAGAAAAGAAAACATTAATATTTTAAGTAACTTCATTGGTCCAGGCAAAGGATGGAGTGTAAAAATCATTCTCTCAAAGCAATATCACTTTCCTTTCCTACACTTTTTGTAATGTGGAAAATATATCAACAAAATAATTAGAAATACAGTTTCTGTGAAGATTTCTTGGAAAGTAAAACAATTCCAAATGCAGGAGAAAAGTAACACACTAATTACATTAGGACAAATTCTTAGATGTCTGCTCTACTTTCATTATCATTCTCTCATTTATACATTTCTTCTTTCCTTCTATTACTTCATTCTCATTGTCGTCATGAGAGGGCTAAAGGATAGTGCAGAATATCATCGATTAGATTTCTGTCCATAGTGTGTTAGTGCTATTGTGTTGTCGCTTTTTTTTGTGTGTGTGTACATATAAAGTTATATTAAGTTCAGCCAAAACAATTTTAAAAATCCTAGGTAATAAGAATATATCTAGTAAAGCAGCATCATCAATTTGAATGGAAACTACTCCTAAAGAGTACTGCCTCAAGTACTAACTGCATCATGTGCAAGGCCTTCTATATGATTTAAAGCAATGTCCATGTGGGGATCACACTGCATAATCATAGCCGGGGCCATGCAGAGACAATCCCAGGAGGTGCTCCAGGAACTAGTATGCTTCTGTGAGGTACACGGCCTCCAAGGTACTCTGGCTTTCAGGAGAGAAGTGCCTTGCTGTGTCATCCTGAAGGAGGATGAAGCATATGATCTCTTCATGGCCAATCATGCCCTGCCACCTTGCCACCCACTTCTAATCTGGTTAACAGCCAGCAGATACAAGCAAACAGTGGTTCCTGCATGCAGAGGGTAGAGGGACTGCAACTGTGGCTGCTACCTTTTGATTGGAGAGAGGATATAGGAGGCTGTGGTCTTCTTTTGTGGCTTCTACTTAGTTTCTTTGCTTCATCATCTGTGTCCCTTCAATGACCCATTACCAATGGTGGCTGAGGGGCTGGATCAGCACTACTGATTCCTGGGGAGGAATAAGGACGAGGGTCAAATTATGGAGAGGACACGGCCCATATGTGTGGAGGAGGGGACTCTCAGGTCCCAGCTGATACAGATATGGGAAGAATAAGTAACACAAAGGGAATTTATCAGGCATAGATCAACATTTGTCATCCATCTGACTAATACTGTTTAAAGGCCTTATCTCATGATACTTAATGAATAGTCATTTGCATTTCTAGCTGCCGTAGATATACCCATGGTAGCTCTGATTGAGTTAGCACATGAAAAACAGAAGTATAGCAACAGCCGCATGAGTGAGGGATAGGCTCACTTCCCCAAGTACAGAGAGGGTTATACTCAGAACAGCTAGCATCTCCCTTTTTTTTCACTGCTGAAGCTACAGTTCTCAGAGTATGCTAGCTCTGATTTGGAGCATTAGTCATTAGTGTCACTTTTTCTTTAAGCTCAGATTCTACAACTCATTATTCCATACTCACTCCAACAAAAAGAGAAGCCATCATGGACCAACTCCTTACCAATTTCGAGAAAGTGAATGACAATGTGACTAACAGAGGGTGTGGAACCAAGATGGAGACTGGGAGATCCTAAAATATTCCCCATCCTCACAAGAATAAGTACATAGTGAGCAACAAGTGGCATGTATTGCTTCATGAGAGACAACTGAGATTAAGCTGTAATGTAGATGGAAAATGGAAAAGCAACCAAAAAAGAATACACATACTTTTTTCAATTTGCAAGAAAAAAAGAAAAAAGAAACTTTATGTTCAATAAAATGGTAAGGAAAAAGAAGAAATATCAGCAAAAAGAAGTAATGGAGGATAAAAGTAGGTCGATAAATAAATGAAGAATAGAATGAAATTAATACTGCATTAAAAGTGGCCTAGATGCTGTATTACTTTTTACAATTTGTCTTCAGGAAAATTAAAGGAAAAATTTATCTGATTAGTAAATGAGGGAGGCCTTATAGTAATGGCTACTGAGGGCCAGCAGATAAGGAATACTTTGAAACTGTGAACATATGCACGTCAGCTGGTCTGGACAATATTCCTCATAAAGGTACAAAGGGAATTAACAAGCAAACTTATTCTTCTCCTGACAATTATTTTTGAAAAGTCATGGAAAAGTTGTGGAGATGACAAAAGTTTGGAGAAAAGCAAATGTAGTATCTTTTTCAGAAAGCAAAGTATAGTGGTCCTGACAGTTACCATCCTGCCCTATCCTGAGTAAAACACCAGTGCAGATACTGAGAGGGAAATTAAAAAAAAAATCACTAAATATTAAGGCTTAGATTTTCAGAAGAGCCCACAATCCACAGCTCCTATTTAGTCACTTAAATAGATAGTGGGTATTCAAAATGGCTTAGCTCCCATTAAGGCACCTAAATGAAGTGGTCAAATTGCAAGGTTCTCAGCACCCATTTGTCTCAATGAGTGCTGCAGAGATGAGCACTGAATTTAAATGCATAAATGAGGGATGAGTCCTTTTGAAAATCTGGTTCTAATTGTGAGTGATGAGAACTTTTGAAAATTTAGCCCTTGGAGGATAATGAAGCCATGAATGATAAGCATCATGTATTAATACAGAGCAGATCTTGTCAAACGTCTGATTTTAAAAAATAGTAGTTATAGAGAAAGTGAAGTATATTTATCAAAAGCTTTGCTATATTCTGAAGTGTACCACAGAATCTGTTACTCAGTGAGCCTAACTAGCAGTCCCAATGAGTAAATTTTTCAAAAGCACCTAGAACAATTCCCATTGAAGGATGTATTGCGGGGATCAGCGACCTGTGGCACATGGCCCATCAGGGAAATCCACTGGTGGGCCGAGACAGTTTGTTTACCTGTAGTGTTTGCAAGTTTGGCCAATTGCAGCTCCCGCTGGATGTGTTTCCCCGTTCCAGGCCAATGGGGGCTGTGGGAAGTGGTGGACAGCACATCCCTTGGCCCACGCCGCTTCCTGCAGCCCTCATTGGCCTGGAATGGCCAACCGTGGCCAATGGGAGCTGCGATCGGCCAAATCTGTGGATGCTACAGGTAAACAAACCATCCCAGCCTTCCAGCAGATTTCCCTGACAGGCCACATGCCAAAGGTTGATGATCCCTGGTGTATTGCAAGGAATAGGGTAGCTTCCCTTAAATAATTTGCAAGCCCTCTAGTAGCACTCACCATGCTTGTTTTAGAAGCTGCCAGAATCCAACCAGAGCAGTGAATTTGTCTAATCTGGGATTTTCTGCCTATTCATTAAATACGGTCATTTGGATCTTGCCTTGAACATGCAGCTCATTTATATTGTGTTTACTTTGTAAAGGACAGAAGACAGAACAAAAGTCAATGAAACTTTTTACTCCTAAACCACTTAAGCACTACTGAAAATCTTACCCATTATGAAATACCTTACTATGGACCTCAGCAACATAAGTAAGAGTGACAGGGCTAGGCCCAGAATTATTTAATCTTAGCTTTGATGTAAACATTATTGACTGAAATCAGGTTGAATAAACCATAATCGAAAATTTAAAATAAAAATGTTATCGAGTCAGCAAGAGAGGATGTTAGTTTATCTCAGTGACCCATATAGCTTAGGTAAGCTTGTACCTGAATGTTGGACTAATTTCTGTCTGAAATGTGCTGTAAGCAATATATTGAAAACAATGGGGTAGCACAGACTTTGGCCTATTGTGCTAATTTCGGAGTATCTCTTTACCAGCAAGATACTGATAAATTGGAAGGAGTTCAAAGAATAGAAAACAAACATGATCAGAGGACTGTAGGACTGATTCATGAGAGGAGATAAAAAGAACTAAATATGTATACTGTTGCTTGGCTAAGAGATGACTGAGGGGGCATAATTACACCCTTCAGATATTTGTCGAATGAGAAAAGAGAGGAGAATTATTTAGCATAATAAAAGGGCTTATGCCTTCAAGGAATAGAATAAAATATACAATTGGAAAAATTAGGATGAATATCAGAAAATTCTTCCTCAAAGTACAGTCTATCAACTTATGGAATAAGCTTGCAAAGGAAGTGGTAGAATACCAAAGTGGACACTCATTAAATAATTAATATAAGGCAAGGAACATTCCTGCTCTGACAAACAGGTGGACTAGGTGACTGTGAGAAATGTGGAGGAACTCTTTAATAATTGCATCTGATACTAGCATGATAGTTTTGTACCATATAATGCAATGGATATTTTCCCCTATGACAGGGGTCGGTAACCTTTGGCACGCGGCCCATCGGGGTAATCCACTGGTGGGCCGCGAGTCATTTTGTTTATGTTGACCATCCCCCGGCATGGCCCTCCGTACCTCCCAGTGGCCACAGTTCACCATTCCCGGCCAATGGGAGCTGTGGGAACTGGCACGAGCTGCAGGGACTTGCTGGCCGCCGCTTCCCACAGCCCCCATTGGTCTGGAACGGCTAATGGCAGCCAGTGGGAGCTGTGATCACCCAAACCTGCAGATGCTGCAGGTAAACAAACTGTCCCGGCCCACCAGCAGATTTCCCTGACAGGCTGCATGCCAAAGGTTGCCGATCCCTTGTATAGATCCTACCCTTTTCCTTAAGGTGACAGAATAAGATCTTTTTAAATGTGTATTGACTTAGTTATGATATTATTGGGTAATGATAGCGAGTTTATATAACATATTCAACTTGTGTTTTTTCTCAGCTTGCACCACTGCACAGACATGTATGTAAGCAGATGATTCCTTAGGCAACTACAAAGGCTACATCTGTAAAACTCTCATGATTCAGTTCATAACTCATATTATTTTATTTATGAAGTCAATAAAGCACATGAAATAGAAAACTGACCCATTTTTTCCGAGACAGTGGCTTTACTAATGCCCCGAGCAATAAACAATGTATTGTCTTGCTGCCCTGGAGCACACTGAGAGTCAAAATCTGCCTCCCAGCTTTCCCCTTTCTCCAACAAGGATATACTCTGTGCCAGGTCTCTTCTTGGTGCAGTGTACGTCCTCCAAGTGCTGCAGTACAGCTATGGCAAGCTGGGGATGAGGGCAGACCCATGTGTTGGTGCACTCCCTATCTTATCCTTTCTACATGTGTGGAGGTGATGTAACAACTCTACATGTCTCGCGGCACTGATAGCTATGGTATGAGTTACCCATGTTGGGGCATTACAGGTATCATGTATCTCCATATTGCCCTGCATAGCTGTGTAAGCTGGAGGTGTGATTGGGCTCTTAGAGGTTTTTTAATCCTGTAACCAGTAGAGTGTAGCTCACATTTTGTTTTAGTCCTGGAAATGCTCACTAATGATATTCAAATCTTATTTCCTTCTCTACAAATGTGATTGTTTAGTTAATGATATTCAGCTCCCTGTGGCTATTCTCTTCCTTTGAGCAATGTGGTTAGTAGAAAGGCCAGAAAAGCTTCACACCTCTTGCTCTGACATGACGAAGCCAGGGACAATCTTATTAGTGTGTACTTTTAATTTCAGCAGATAAAAAACAAACAACATAAATGAGTTGAGCCATTACACAGAGGGGAGGTAGAGGTCGTTAAAGGACAGTTGGAAAATTTACTGCATGTGATATCATGCAGCCATTTGCAAAGCAAACTGAGAAACACTACATTTTAGCACATCTGTGTAAAATATGTTCAATTTGCAGTCCAGAAGTAGGCTTTTTTGATGATTAAAAAGCAGTGAACATGGAGATCAGAGAGTATGTTTTCATTTTCTAGAAAATTAACTTCAAACAAACATAATGTCTAATTATAGTGATACAAAGTAATCTATTACCTTGAGTCAAGACATCCATTAATACATACCTCTAAGATACCGGTGCTTAGAAGTGAAAACATATTGTTCCTCAAATGTAACTGGGGGACGGAAACAAAGCAAAAAAACCCACAAAAAACAACCAATCAATCAAACAAACAAACAAAACAACCCACCTTGGGGCTGACCACTTCATAATTGTTGTTGCTCATTCTCATTACTTCTAAAGTTTTAAGTTTAACTGAGCTTTCATAAATTTCCTTTCTTTCATAATCATTGTTGTCAATTTAGTTACACAAAACATATACCTCTCTTTACCACTAGATGGGACTAGAAAACCTTGCAATTTTCTCTTCATAGACTAATTCCTATAGATGCATACCAATAATGTCTTCAACAAAAAGCCTGGAAATTGTCCACAACTGAAAATGTCCAAGTTCATGGAAGGGTATCTAAGACAAAGTAATTACCACTTGGTGGAAGACTGCCTTTGTTGTTAGTAACTGCAACTGCTAGAAGTTAGTCTAGTTAAAATATATCAAAACTGACTGTATTTTCAAAGTCATTAACGGGGGGAGCATATCTTTTATATTTTCAGAAACTGCAATAACTGAAACTAAAAGTCCATATTGATTTGTTTGTCAGTGGATACTTCTGAGGCAAACTAAGATACTCACTCTTCTACATATCTGATATTTAACCATTTAAAAGTCTAATTAGAGTAGTTAGAACAGGCTTTTAAAACCCTTTTTATTTCATTGGAGGGGATATTTACATCTTTGCATGTCTAAAGAAGAAAGCAAACATTTCTTTTATTGCTGAAAAGAAATGAATATATAGAATTACTAGTTTAACTATGTATTTAAAAAAAAAAGCATAATTAAGATTTTTTAAAAATATCCATCCCCTTTATGATGACAGATTACTGCTTTAGATAGACTATATTAATGGATTACCATAATAGCCTTTCCCATCAGTTGATCTGCATTTGAATCTGCGCTAAGCATAACTTGGAATATTTTTTTAAAAGAACAATGTAATTTCACCAGCATGGCCATGTTAATTTAGACCACTTTAACTACTGGCTTAGCACATCCATATCCTTCTTCGATTAAATCCAGATGTTCCTTTTAATTCTTAGAGTCATGACATAAATAATTCATTACACTGTTTTCTCCTTTGACCAGGTGACTGAACATCCCACACTTTCACTGCACTTAAAAAATAAAATTAAATTGCTTTTGTGCTCTTTGTATCAAACTTCCATGTTTGCTTCTTGCCTTGGAGGTAGCTGCTCAGAATACTTGTGACTTGTTTGCAACATGCTATGAATTTCAGCTACAAGATGGTCATACCACATTACAATTAAACCATTTCAAACTAAATCTTATTAAGATGAACACTGCAGATTTTAACACAGTTATCAAGTGACTTTAGAAATTAGTAGGGAGAAGACCAACTAGAAGTTACCCAGGCATCGCAGGTCATTCTGGCAGATGCACTGGCAGGCTTTTTAGGATAATAGAATGAAACCAATAGAGTTTTAGTAGCTGAGGAGCTGATGGAACTGTGGCTCACTGTACTTCTCATACTCGTCAAGACTATGGACAGCCTTCTTCTGGCCTTCATGTCTGCTTTTATCCCTTTCTTCTTTCCTCACTTCCTTTGGCCTTAACGTTCCCTTTGAATCCTTCTCCCACAATATCCTTTGTCTACTTCCTTAGTGTCCCCATCACAGTCCTGGTAGAGCTCCCCCAGATGAATGCCCACCAAGATGCTATGTTTGGGTCCCAAAAAGCTAGACCCATTATTCTTAAGTTTCCATTGCCCTGAGTAGGCTGCAAGCCCCTTGTCTTGGATGCTCTGGCACACCTCCTGGGCACAGTCTTTCTGTCAGTTACCCCTTCATGGAAATGGGGTTCTGAGGCCCAGCTGCACTGGATCTCCAATACCATAGCTGGCTCCCCACTAGCTAAAACATACCCTTTCCCAAATCTCCAACCTGGTGTGAATTCTGGGTTTACAGCTCACATAATCAGAAACACATAATAGTGGAAGTAAACAGACATATAAGCTATGGGTACATCAACACTGTAGTTGCAATCCCCAGCAAGGGTAGAAGTGAACACATCCCTCGGCCTGCGCAGCTTCCCACAGCCCCCGTTGGCCTGGAGCGGTGAACCCCAGCAGAGAAGTTGGAGAAATCTGGTTTCACATAGGATGTGACCAATGCGTTGTCCTGTGGTGATTGTGTTTGAATGGGAGATTTAACATCCTTCCGATGTCTGTGGTCTGGGGGATACATGACACAGACCTGATAGCATGTGGCTGACTCCACATACACTGGAATACTCAATGAGACAATAATTTCATAACATCAACGAATATTCATAAGCTGTACCCAAGCAGATTCCCCAGATAATCGCCTCTTTGGCTGGAACTCTTCCATCCCTAAAATACAGTCTTTCTGTGAAACCTGTTAACTTCCATCCACCAAGGTAAGAAAAAGTGTTACATTTTAATTATCAAAAATCAAACAAAATCTTTGCTCATTGAACTGTGCTCTAAAATTCTTTCTGTGAAAAAAAAAATGGGAAAGTCAGAATTCTATGATGTATTCACTGTGTTTGTAAGCCACATGGGAGAGGTACATCGGTTCCCCTTACATTTTGTTCAGCAATGAGCACACTGCTGGCACTCCACAACCCAAATGGCATACTGTGACACATGCAACAGCTGCAGACAGTCTGCCTGTTTTGTGTCTTGATGAGGGGTAAAATATAGCTCTTTTCCAGTCAGATCGGAAAGTCAGATTGGAAAAAGTGCATCGGCATAAGTAAAAGCTTGTGTCTAAAAGTGCAATAGCAGTGGTTTATTTCCTCATTTTATTTTGTGTTATAAAATGAACAGAAGAGCATATGATAAATTGTATTGGCAGCATAAAATGTGAACGTAAAATCAGAGTGCATTTAAAGTAGTGTGTAAGTAACTTGTTTTAGATATTTTTGTGGATGATCAAACTATATTAGGCAGCAACCTTCTGCAACAGCCAAAGTAAGGTTATTATTAAGGAGTCTCAATAATAGCTATTGTTGTGGTCTTCTATTATATTTCACAATTCACTGCTTTAAAATGTATTTACATGGCATCCCAGTGGTACTTCCTTTTTTTATGAGTTCATGTTTATGTTTTATATGGGATAACTTTATTATTCTCAAGCATCAAAATTCTCAGGAAACCACACACATTAATACTAAATTGCACAACATAGTACTATTGTGTAATGTATTTCAAACAGGCCAGACAGAGGCCCAGATCCTCAGCTTACGTAAATCAAAGTAATTACACTGACTTCAATAAAGCAACATTGATTTACACCAGCTGAGGATCTGGCCTACAGTTGTTGATGATATTGATGCTAAACGCATTCATTTATTGCTGTTACATTCATTCTAATTATGATTTTTAGCATATTTCCCAAGTGACAGCCTTTAAAATTGCATGAAATTTTACATTATTATTTGCAGCATTACTGCCATAGCAATGTGGCATTTGATACTCTGAGAATAAACAAATGAAGAATAACAACAAAAAAACCAAACATGGATATACTCTAAAATTGTCCCCTTCTGACTTCCTTTTTATTTTATACCCAAGAGTGAGACTCTTTAGAAATTAGTACCATTATAATAAAAAGTTCTCTATTTTTTTTAATTGTCTGTGAGTTGAACTAGGTTATTGCCTGTAGCTAATACCAGAACCCTCTAAGCCCTCATAATGGGGGTTCTGGATCTATAACACATCCTATCTACATTCTATTCTAGTTGAGCTCTTATAGCATGACTAATATTGTAGTATTTGAGCACATGGTCTCTACAGGTCCTATCCTGTAAACACTTACCACATGCATACAGCTATCCTTATTCATTCATGTAGTCACCCCAAAGTCAGTGTAAATATTCTGGATACATTTTAGGAGTAAAAGTTTTCAGGAGAAGCTCTCAAAATAGATGAATTAATTTTACATAAGAAAAGATTTTACAGAAGTGCTGTTAGTTACTTTCTGTAACGTCTAAATTTATCTAAATGTTGTAACCTTGCTTCATATTATGGAGAGTACAGCAGAGCCAGAGAACCCTCAAGGAGCCAATCACAGCTCCCCGATTCTTTGTCTGACACCAGCATTGGGCTGGATGTGGTCCTGTGATTGGGCTTAATCCCCATCAACTGTAAGGCAGGGAAATTAACTTGATTAGCTATGCTCTGCACCCAGGAGATGATTAATTAATTCCCTACTAGCCTGAGGAGGCATAGGTAGGCTTCATAAAGAGTTGAGGGAGGTCATTTGAGAAGGTGAAGGCTAGTAGAGAGGAGCTAGGAAGCACTGCATCTTCCCGGGACGGGCCTGAAGGAAGGTCCAGTAGTTTGAGAGTGGCTGTGGCCAGGAAGCAGAGCTGAAGGAGTAAGGTTAAGTCCTGTAGTGAGCCATAGGGCAGAGAAGAGCCCCAAGCTAGAGTCTGTGAGGATGTAGGAAAAAGAAGAAGCTCATGACAGGCAGAAGGCCTGTATAAGTGGTACTTAAACTTCATAGAATCATAGAATATCAGGTCATCTAGTCCAAAAGACGGTTACTCACCTTTGTAACTGTTGTTCTTCGAGATGTGTTGCTCATATCCATTCCAGTTAGGTGTGCGCGCGCCGCGTGCACGTTTGTCAGAAGATTTTTACTCTAGCAACACTCGGTAGGTCGGCTGGGCGCCCCCTGGAGTGGCGCCGCTATGTGGCCGGATATATACCCCTGCCAACCCAGCCACCCTTCAGTTCCTTCTTGCCGGCTACTCCGACAGAGGGGAAGGAGGGTGGGTTTGGAATGAATATGAGCAACACATCTCGAAGAACAACAGTTACAAAGGTGAGTAACCATCTTTTCTTCTTCGAGTGCTTGCTCATATCCATTCCAGTTAGGTGATTCTCAAGCCTTATGTAGGCGGTGAGGTCGGAGTGAAATGTGGCAGAATGTAAAACTGCTGAGCCAGAGGCTGCAGCATCTCTTGACTGTTGAACCAGAGCCTAATGCGAAGCAAAGGTATGGACCGAGGACCATGGAGCTGCACGACAGATCTCGTGGGTAGGTACACGAGCCAGCAAGGCGGCAGATGAAGCCTGAGCCCTGGGTAGAATGCACGGTGATGTGGCTTGGGGAAATGTGAGCCAAATCATAACAAGAGCGGGTGCACATCATCACCTAAGATGAGATCCTCTGAGAGGAAACAGGTAGGCCTTTCCTTCGGTCTGCTACTGCAACTGAGAGTTGGGGCATGTTACAAAATGGTTTTGTCTGCTCAACATAAATGCGAGTGCTCTACAGACGTCCAGGGAGTGCAATTGTTGTCCCCATTGCTTTGAGTGTGATTAACATGAAAGGCCGAAACCACTTTAGGGAGGAAAGCTGGGTATGGTCGTAACTGCATCTTGTCTTGTGAACATAGTGTACGGTGGAATCACCGTAAGAACCCTGAGCTCGGAGACTCGTCTGGCCGATGACAAGTATAGCAGTAAGCAGGTCGCTAACGGCTCGAATGGAGGAGACATAAATCTGGTTAAAATCAGGTTGAGGGCCCAGGTTGGGGCTGGGTGGCGTACTTGAGGGTGTAAGCGCTCCAAGCCCTTGAGGAACCTCGAAACCATAGAGTGCGAGATCACGAAACGACCACCTTAGCCTGGATGGAAGGTAGAGATGACTGCCAAGTGTACCCTCAGCGAGGACTCCACTAGGCCCTGCTGTTGTAGGCCAGAAGGTAGTCCAAAATAGAGGGGATCGAGACCTCAGCAGGAGTAAGATCAAGCGTTTCGCACCTGCAGGAGAAACACTTCCACTTGGCCAGGTACGTTGACCAGGTGGAAGGCTTCCTGCTATCCTGATTTAGTCATGCAGCAGCCACACCGTGAGGTGAAGAGACTGCAGGTCCGGGTGGCGAAGTCTGCCATGGTCCTGAGGTATGAGGTCTGGGTGGAGTGGCAGGGTGATTGGGTTGGCTATTGATAGGTTGAGCAAAGTGGAGTATCAGTGCTGCCTGAACCACGCTGGAGTGATCATGATGATGCGTGCCCTGCCCCTGCGAAGTTTGAGCAAGACCCAATGAGCCAGGGGGAATGGTGGGAAGGCATAAACGAGTTGGCCCTTCCACGGCATGAGGAAAGTGTCCGAGATTGATCCCGGGCAGAGACCTTGGAAGGAGAAGAACCTCGGACATTTCCTGTTCTCACGGTAAGCGAACAGGTCTATATGTGGGGAAAAATCCCCACTTCTGGCAACAGAATGCATCACATCGGGGCAGAGCGACCACTCGTGAGACAGGAAAGGCCTGCTGAGTCGAAGCACCAAGGCGTTCCAAAAGCCTGAGAGAAAGGACGCTATCAGATTTATCGAGTGGCTATGCAAAAGTCCCAGAGATGGATGGCCTCCTGACAAAAGGAAGAGGACCATGTCCCTCCCTGGTAGTTTATGTAGTACATGGCCATTGTGTTGGCTGTAAACACTGAGACACCACGGCCTCGCAGCTGCTGCTGGAACCCCTGGCACGCCAGGTGGACTGCTCTCATTTTTGGACATTGATGTGGAACGCCAGCTCCCGAGAAGACCAAAGGCCTCAAGCTCAAAGGTGACAGAAGTGAGCACCCGAGCCGAGAGATGACGTGTCTGTCGTCAGGGACAGTGAGGGCTGGGGCGGATGGAATGGCATCCCTGCCCACACCAGGGAGTGAGTTAGCCACCATTCTAGGGAGTGTAGGTTGCTCGAGGGAATGGTGACTATCGTGACCATTGGGTCCCTGTCCGGGCGGTACGCTGATTTGAGCCAAACTTGGAGACGACAGAGGCGGAGCTTGGCGTGTGTTTGGTTACAAACTTGCAGGCAGCCATGGGACCCAGGAGACCGAGACAAGTGCGAGCCGAGGTCGTTGGGAAAGTCTGCAGACCTCGGATGATTGTGCCATTGCCTGAAACCGCGGCTGTGGTAAGCAGGCTCCGGCTAGGTCGGAGTCCAGGATAGCTCCTAGGAAGTCTAACCTCTGCGTGGGAACCAGAGTGGATGTTTCCATAGTGATCATCAGGCCTAGACGTGTGAATAGGTCCTTGACGATGCCCACATGCTGAGTGACTTGTGTCTCGGAGTCTCCTCGGATAAGCCATCGTCCAGATACGGAAAACGCATATCCGACGTCGGCGGAGGTGGGGTGGCGACTACGGCCATACACTTGGTTAATGCCCGGGGCTGTAGAAAGGCCAAACAGCAGGACCGTAAACTGGAAGTACCGACGGTTGGCTAGAAAGCGGAGGTATCTCCTGTGTGCGGAGGGAAGATGGCGATGTGAAAGTACGCGTCCTTCATATCGAGGGTGGCATACCAGTCTCCAGGATCCAAGGATGGGATAATGGTTCCCAGGGATACCATGCGGAACTTCAACCTTATCATAAACTGGTTGAGTCCTCGTAGGTCTAGGATAGGTCTGAGACCTCCGTACGAGTTGGGGATTAGGGAATAACGGGAGTAAAACCCTTGCCCCTTTCGTCCATCGGCGTCTGCACCTCTTGTAAGAGGAATTGCTCTTGAGAGGAGTCCCTGAAGAGGGACAGGGTTGGAACAAATTGGAGGTGGTACCATACTCACCATGTGTAGGAGCCAGCGAACTGAAGTTAACTGGGACCACGCCAAGAGGAAGTAGGAGTGGGATCCCCGCCTGTAACTGGTACGCCGCCTCGGGCGCACCTTCGAAAGTTCGTCTTTGGTCCCGGTGGTGATTGCGAGGGACCTCGATCTTGGCCCTCTAGGGGTCCTGACGGTCGTCTGCGACCACCTCGGCCGCGCCGTCTGCCAAAGTCCTGTCTGTGGCTAGGCACAGAGTACTGGCGGTGTGGCTGGGGACGGAAAGGCCTGGTTAGGTCGTCGGCGGTATGCACGCCGAGAGAGCGCATTAGGACCCTGTTGCCCTTCAGGCTTTGCAGCCTGGGGTTGACTTGCGCAAAGAGGCCTTTACCATCAAATGGTAAGTCGTGAATGGTATACTGCGCTCCGGCCGGAGGTTTGAAACCTGAGAAGCCATGAGATGCTCCTCTGTAACAAGGCCTGGAGGGAAGCTCTGGCCACCTTTTTCCCTTCCTCCAAGAGGGCAGTGAACTCTTGGGGAGTCTTGATGGAGAAGCTCCATAAACTTATCCACCCATCCACCCAGGTGTTATAATATAGGGGCTAAGCAAGGCTTGTTGATTTGCCACGCAGAGCTATAAGGCCCCTGCAGAGTACACCTTGCGGCTGAGTAGGGTCATTCGCCTAGCCTCCTTCGATTTCGGGGCTGGCGCCTGCTGGCCATGCCGTTCCCTTTCCTTAATGGACTGAACGACTAGTGAGCAGGGAGGAGGACGGACATACAAGTAGTCGTACCCTCCATAGAGTATCATAGAGGCTGGGGACGGCATTCGCCTGGATGGTCCGAAAACGGGTAGGGCCCTCTAGTGGGGCAACCGCCGATAGAATGTCCACTACCGGGTCCCCTACCTCCGGGACCTCCTGCACCTGGAGGTCCACATTGAGTGCTACCCTCCTAGGAGGTCCTGATGGGCTCTCAGGTTGTTGGTGGGCACATCAGAATCACGGTCCTGAGCATAAGAGCTGTCCGCATGGGAAGACACTGATGCATGTCCGGATGGCCATGGAGGTGCTGAAAAATCATGGGCAGAGTCTCTGACTCTACCGAACCTTGCCCAACTCGGCACCGGGGACCGGTACCAGAAAGTGTACCGTTACCTGGAACAAGATCCGGACCTGCAACCAGAGTGGTGCCGGGAGGTCGACCGAGATCTCGAGGTCAAGAGTGGCTACCGGAGTCACGGTGCCTGTAGCGGTGCCGGAAGCCGGAACAGTGCCGAGATTAGGGGGTCGGTGAACGGGACACCGACTGGTGCGGTGAGTGTGACCGGTACCGAGGAGAACAGCATCGGGACTGCAAGTGGCGTCAGGAGTGGGAGTGCCGATGGGACCTGGAGCGTCTGCGGGACTGTGATCATGAACGGTGTCGCTCTGCTATGCCGACAGAGGATGGTCGTATCAAGGGAGGCTTGCCAAGAGACTGTATTACCCGCACTGGCGGTGCCGGGTGTTCAGGCAGCATCCACTCTGTCATGGCAATGAGATCGCTCGCCATTGGGAATGTCTCCAGCGTGGAGGGAACAGTAAGCTCAACCACAGCGCGTACCGGGGAGCTGTCAGGCACCGGATTCGACGGGCCTCGTGAGACCGGGATCGACAGAGCCGACGTGGTCAGTGCCTCAGCAGGTGTCGGTGCTGGCGATCCGACTTAGACAGGCTCTCTGGCTGCGGTGTAGTTTGCACGGAAGCAGCAGGAGCAGGGAGCTCAACCACGGCGTGCACCAGGGAGCAGTCAGGCACTGGATTCGACGGCCCTTGTGGGACCGGGATCAAAGGTGCCGACGTCGTTGGTGCCTCAGCAGGTGTTGGTGCTGGGCGATCCGACTTAGATGAGCTCTCAGGCTGCGGTGCAGTTGGCACGGAAGCAGCAGGAGCAGGGAGCTGAACCACGGCACGTGCCGGGGAGCTGTCAGGCACTGGCAGGAGGAGTCGTGGGCTTTCTCGACCTCGGAGAGAGGGAGTGGTGCCGAGTCGACTTCGGTGCCAGCGACGGCCGATGTTGAGAGGCCTTGGCAGTGCCGGCGGGGTCTGGTGCCGGGGAGGCGCTTCTGCCCGCCGAGTGACCAGTGCTCGGTGCCGAAGGTAGAGGGTAAGTGAAAGTCCCACTCCATTTTGTTCTCGGCTTAAAAGCCTTGCAAATGGGGCACTTAGCTGTGAAGTGTGATTCCCCGAGGCACCTCAAACAGGAGTAGTGCAGATCTCCTGTCGGCATCGGCTTGTGGCAGGCCAAGCACTGTTTAAAAACTGGTAAGCCAGGTATGGGCTCCGGCACCGGGTGCGGGGAAGTGGCTACTCCCCGAACCCCACTAACTATTACTAAACTAACTATGCTAGTAAAGAAAAAACGTATAAGTATATAAATATATATATATAAATATAAAAGGATTATAACTATATACACGAGAACTACGAGTAGCTAGGGAAGTGGAGGTCAGCTAAGCCGTGCTTCACTGTTCTAACGACCGACACAGGCGGTAAGAAGGAACTGAAGGGTGGCTGGGTCGGCAGGGGTATATATCCGGTGCCATAGTGGCGCCACTCCAGGGGGCGCCCAGCCAACCCACCAAGTGTTGCTAGGGTAAAAATCTTCCGACGAATGTGCACGCGGCACGTGCACACCTAACTGGAATGGATATGAGCAAGCACTCAAAGAAGAAACCCCTGCTCGAAGCAGGACCAATTCACAACTTCCAACAGGGAAAAACCTCGGTAATTAGTACCCTGATAAGTGGAAAAATTTAAGTTGAACCCAAGAAGGGCAAAGGACCTTTGGTTTGGAGCAGAATCCCAGAAGGGGACTGAACTGTTGTGTGAGTTGGTCACAGGGCTGAGCCACATAAGATCCAGGAAGGGAGTCTGCCAAAGAGACTGCCCTGGACTGGTCATCGTGGCTGAGAAAGTGGCCAACAGAGGGAGCATAAGAGACAAAGTACCGTAGAATGCTGCATCCAGACAGGAGGAGGTGCCCTGGAGGTAAGAATGCATATAAACACATCTCGCACAGACCTTCTCCAACTTAAGGATTGTCTGAATAGATTCCAATGTACTCATTCCCCTTGACCACTCTTTGCCAGTGCTGACATGTCCTTTGCATTGAAAGCTACAGAAAGAAATATGAGAAAGGCAGCTATGTAGGCTCTACACCTACTATAGGTTCCTCCAGCCAGAGAGAATCCAAGAGGTCAAGGTTAGCCTGTGTTCCCTTTTGCACCATGTAGTGTCATAAACAGCATCTGTCATTACAACTTTTAATATTGAAAATTCTTGAATAATTTTCAAATCTAAAAGTCTGTAAGCTCTTTGGGACATTTACTGTATGTTTGTAAACCATTTAAAAAAATAAGATTTCAACCTGGTTGTAACCTGTATGTTTTTGCAGTATAAATGTTTAATAATAATTATAGCCCTCTAATAGAAAAGATAAAACATCTTGAGTGGGAGGGTTGTTTGTGTTTTCTTTTTTTAAACCTTGGTGCTAACTTTCTTGCCACTGATGTCTTGATAGCTGGACTCTCTATCCTGCTGCAATTGACATTACTGCAATGGGAATTTTGCCACTGGCTTCAATAGGAGCAGGCTGTGGTCCTTCATGCTGCGCTTAGGTACAACTGAATATACACAAACACATTCAATTAAATAATATGCAGTAACTTGAATTTCCTCTACAAAAGAAGCAGAAAAATCTGTTTCACAAAAACAATTAATAATGCATCACATGTAATTCTCCTGTATCCATTCAGTATCCATTGTGATAGAATCAGTTTTCCATGACCTGTTATGCTAATCCTATAATTGCCAACTTAATCTCTTTAAATTGAACTTAAATCCTTCTATGTAGATTAGAGAAGAAAAAAAAGCCAAAGTAAGTTACCAAGAAAAAAAATTCTCTCCTCTGAGATCTAAATTAACTCAAATGTATAATTGATTAGCCAAGTATGAGATAAAGACATACATTAAAAATATGCTTCTGACCTTACACTCTTGACCTGTTTTGAAAACCTGCAATAAGGAGTCATAAACTAGTTTCATGAATACAGTGATTACTGTGGATTTTTAAACCATCTCGTATTGATCTTGAGCAAATACGAAGCTTGGGACCAAAAAGGTCATCCACTCAGATGGTCTTAACTCATTTATTTTCTTAAATTTTATCTTTTCTGCAGTACACTGGGGACATCATTATACAATCCTGAAGAATTCAGGAACCATTTTTCCCATCATCTGACATCCAGAGGCTGATGATTCTGGCTTCCCATAAGGCAGGAAGTGGAGCTGCTGGCCAGTGGACGGTGGGATCTATCATCTATCTGATTTTATATCAATTGTCACAAAACCCATTTCAATATAATAGGTCAGGGAAAGCAAAATGAAGACATACTTGAGTATGGTTTCGGCAGTGATAATCTGAGAGGAGAAAGTATGTGTACAGTATATACTGTGTCAATTATAGGTTTCAGAGTAGCAGCTGTGTTAGTCTGTATCCACAAAATGAACAGGAGTACTTGTGGCACCTTAAAGACTAGCAAATTTATTTGAGCATAAGCTTTCGTGGGCTACAGCCCACTTCATCGAATGCCTAGAATGGAACATATAGTGAGGAGATATATATACATACAGAGAACATGAAAAGGTGGGAGTTGCCCAACCAACTCTAAGAGGCTAATTAATTAAGATGAGCTATTGTTAGCAGAAGAAAAAAAAACTTTGTAGTGATAATCAGGGTAACCCATTTAAGACCGTTTGACAAGAAGGTGTGAGGATACTTAACATGGGGAAATAGATTCAATGTAATGGCTCAGTCATTCCCAGTCTCTATTTAAGCCTAAATTGATTGTATCAAGTTTGTATATTAATTCAATTTCAACAGTTTCTCATTGGAGTCTGTTTTTGAAGCTTTTCTGTTGCAAAATTGCCACCTTTAAATCTATTACTGAATGGCTAGAGAGTGTCTGAGACCAATACAGGTTCGAGTAAGTTTTTGATCGAGTGAGGAAAATCAAACCGTGACAGATTGAAAGTTCAAAACCAAGTGACCGTTTATTGATAGGGGATAAGTTGCAACTTGGGCTGGGGAGGAGCGCTTTTACCAACTAACAATACTATCAGAACAAGAATAAAAATCTATTTACATCCAACAACAGGAAAACAAATGATCTGTGATTAACTGCTCACCAAAAATTAGAGCAGATACACCAAACTGAGTAAACTATATCCATTAACCAAATATTGTAAAGTACAACAATTAACCACAATAGCAATCAATACAACAATTTAACTTTCATATACTATATACATAACTTAGTATTAAGTAAAAGAGGGGAAAAAGGAAGAAGCTAAGCAGACAGAGTATTTACAGCAATTAGAATACAAATACCACACTCCAGGCGCAACTGACCAGCAGTACAGACACCAAGGGCATGGCGAATTGGCAGCACACAACATAACATGAGCCGGCAAGATACACAGGAGACCCTTCTGGCTGAAAGGGTGATCAGGCCTTCCAGCTAACATGCAAAGACTCCCGCAGATCTTGGCGTGAGACCTGATTTCATTCGAAAGCTCTGTTACTCATGTCAGCATCTGATTGGTCCCTAGCTCCTTCGCCTTCCAGGTCCCGAGCTGGAGCCCTCTACGTCAATGGGAGCTGCACCCAGCACATTACTTTTGCACACCGCCCTATGCTTCTGCACACAGCATCAACTTGACCTTTTGACTGACAGAAGGTTCAAGAACAGGCACAGTACCCTTATGCACACAGCACGCTGGTATTTTTGCACCAGGCACTAACTTGACCCCTAGGTGACCAGGGAAAAAGAGAGGGAAAATGCACACGGCACTATAATGTTGCACACCGCACTATCCTGACCCTTAGGTGACCAGGCAAAAAGAGCGGGAAAATGCACACGGCACTATAATGTTGCACACCACACTACGGTGTTGCACATGGTACCAATGTGACCTTTTGACCGACAATTGGCCATACAGATGCCATGTTCGAGCATAGGCTTTAGGGCTGCGACAGAGAGTGTTCTCCTACTGGTTTTTGAATGTTATGATTCGTAATGTCAGATTTGTGTCCATTTATTCTTTTGTGTAGAGACTGTCTGAGTTGGCCAATTATGCACTTCATAGACACCACCTTGAACATACCAGTATATGACAGAAAGAGTTGCTTCCTCCAAATATCAAAACCAGTTCATGCACCAATCACCTAATGTCAAGCTGTTAGGTTAAATCTAGAGGGAGCATCCTGTAAGATGGGTGGGTGCCCATTTGCCTAAAGCAACATCAACTTTTTTTCATCACAGTGTCTGTGAAGTTACAAAGACTTTGCTGATGTCAGTGAGTTAGCCTGGCTTGTTTGCAAGCTATGTAATGACCCATAGCCCTGTAGAGGCTTCGCTGCCCCACTGCTTTCCCAAAGGCTAGGTTCAAAGACATCTTCCCTGCGTTCCATGTAAGCCTGAATCCTGGGATCCCACAGAGGTTTAATTACAGTGATGTGATGCTACCTGTGAAGACCTCAACAGGAGCAGCATTCTCCTCACTAACAGGTCTGGAGGGAGGACCAATCCCTCCATGTTGTATAGGTGGCATCTGCCCCCCCAGTCTCCTGGCTATTCCACAAGCCATTGCAACCCTCTCCTCATTCTCTCTTTTAGCTCAGGCCTTTTTGGGGTGCCAACTGCTCTGTGGGAGTAGAAATGAAACTGTATCACAATTACAGGGCCTGCAATTGTGCCAGGCCTTACATGGGCTGCACAAGAGTGACGAATGTTCCCTGTACTCTCTCCAACACTGCCATTGGGCCAGGCAAAATCTGTCGCTTTGATTACAGAGCAGGAATATTCCTGTTTTTTTTATTGGTAGCCTATGAGACACCTGTATACCAGGCCATTTCTGCTAAAAGTCTTGATGCAGGGAAGTTATGTGCACCAGCTGTTACTTCTGTGCACAATCTGAATTGGGGTAAACTTACTAGCTGTATAATCAGATGTTTCTGACCTGCTGCTTTGAATGACTGTATATCTATGAGTCACAGACAGAAAAACAGGCATCACTCTTAGAATATGGGATGAATGAATATTCACCACAGAAAATTGAGGGAAGTGGCAAAAAATATCTAGAGTCTGGGAAGGTCCTTCTCTCCTACTAAAGACACTATTGTGTTATGCATATAGGGTAGAATTTGCCAGAGTGGTAATCTTGAATCAAGGCTGGCTAATATATTGATTCAGAAAGGGTCTAGTCATAAACTCTACAATGGGCTCCTCTGCAGATAATTTCTTACTTATTTTGGAAATTTCTTAGATATCTCATTGTAGTATAAACACAGAGATTATTTAGAAAGAAGGTTATAACAAGGATACTCAGGGGACCAATGGTGGCTTTCAGTACTTGGAACCTTTCCCAAATAGAGATTTGATGTGGGAGAACCTTATGAGACAGAGAATTGGCAGTAGATTGTTGGCACCCTAATTCCAGTGCAGCAATCACGATTAGGTAGTTAGCTGGTGGCCAGCTAGGAGCATTCATCCCTGAAAGGTCAACATCAGCCTTTTAAGTAAAGCAAGAATTGTGTGGCCTATAATGGAAAATGGTGGCTGCACCATTACTGGAATTCTGTGCGCTAACCTCAACCCTCCATGTCTTCAGGATGCTCAAAGGAGCAACATTTGGAACAAAATGCTTGAAGAATGTATGAAAGAATTATCATCTCCCAAGCCACATCTCATCCATGACACTAGAGGAGAGCTAGAGGGTGGTAAATAGATTGGTAGATAGCTCTGTAGAATCCTTGATGGGATCTTCCTAATCCAAGCAGCTCTGCTAGCTATGAGAATGGTGGTAAAAAGGGTGGGAGGGAGAGGTTAGAGAGTGTCTGAGGCCTCTTGGTGTCCATCTGAACTAAGAGTGAGTGAATTTCCCCCACTACCATCACTCCTTTCCTTTGATTCTCACCTCTAGGATACATCAGTTTCAGATCAGTGCCTCAGTGCAGGTATTCTCTTAATTACAATAATTAAGCTAAAGCAAAAATGTTAATAGCCTAATCAATTCTTGTTAGCCTTTAAGTACAGAGAAGATAAATCCTGATTACCTTCTAGATATTAAACAAATAGCAAGCTTTACTACAGTGATCTACATTTTAAATATATGAAAACATCCATTGTTTAATCATGCTTTAAAAAGTAGTCAAAATGACCTAATATGGTTTGGAAGCTGAAGGAAAAGAAAAACTGACTCCTGGTATTGAGGCTTAAAATCCCTAATTGTCCATTGCCTGCTAATTATTAAAATAAACAAGAAGCATAATTTAAAAAGGCGGACTAAAATGTCAAGGGAAAACAAATCCTTTTACCTAAAGGATGTAATCTGTTCTAGCAAATAGAAATTGCTTCAGGCTTTAAAAATCTGGATCTGAACAGTTTCTGTGTTTGGTTATGTTCAGATCCATATTCTCAGTTCAGACCCATTTAAACTAAAAGTAGAAAGAAAGCAAACAGACAAGATCTTGTGACTAAGATATCTGGGATACTTATCTCAGGCTTTTCTGGAAGCTTATTTTATGTTTCAAAGAAAGTGAGGTTCTACTGTTTACACTGGCTAAACCTTTACTTTTGAAAGAGCGACATTTAATAAATTCAGAATAGAAAGACTAAATTTGATGATAAAAAAAATAGTTTCCCCAGAAAGTGCATTTGATATTAAACATATTTCATATAACCCTTTTGAGAAGTACTCCACATTTGACTGTCTAGTTGAAGTTGACATTGCGTAATTTCATGTTTCTTTCACTGGGCAATGTGTGACATTTTTCCACAAAAACACAACATATTTGAAAACCTCAAATCAGGGAAAAGACCCCACCCTTATGCAGACTTCCTTCTTATAAAAAATAGAGAGAAAAGAACAACATTGATAAAATATAACATTGGGTCTGGTCTGGGGTCCAGAAATGCATATGAGCAGCACTGAAAAGAAAACATGTAAAAAATCAGTGGTGGTGTCTTGCAAATGTAAGGCTAGGATCAGGATATAGAAAGCTCTATTGCAACAAGATTTTTTGTAAGTTACAGGCTAGAGCCTCAAGGGAATGCCGTAGATGTTGCAATGCCTAACTGCTGTGCATCCTACTGCCTAGTGGGATCCTAAGCACTGAGTTAGGCACTCAGGCTCCCCAGACAATGTATGAGGTGAGTTAGATGTCTAAGAAAGGGATTCTCAGAAGCCAATAAGCTGAGTGGGGAGCTGCCTAAGCTATCCAGGAGGGAAATGCAAAGGAAAGTGATGGGGCTTAGGAGCAGATTCACAAAGGTACTTAGGTACCTAACTTTCTCTGATCTATGCCTCAAAGGTGATGTCTACACAGCATTTTGGAGCCCATGGAAGCGAATCCTTCAGCCTGCATTGACAGGCTAGCAGAGCTCACGCTAGCACTCTCACAATAGCTGTATAGATAGCTCTTTGAACTTGTGGCTTGGGCTGATGCTCTGGCTCCAAAGTCGAGGGAGGGGGTGAGTGATGTGTTACACATATGCTCTTTATCTATGGTAAGTCAATTGTTTAATACAAAAACATTAGCATGAGGCATAGCAGAGCTGAAAAGAATGTGCATAGCTGCCTGTCACTTCATAGCCTTTCTTATAGTCTGGGTAAACAATTTCTATTATGTTGTGTTTGCTCACAGTAGTTAAGAGAAAACCATCTCAGAAAAATGGGGAGTTTTGAAAGATGATACCAAATAAAATGTAGATTGTCTCAGATTCATAGAGATACTTTTAGAGTTACTTTTCATTTACAAATGCAGAGTGCTGCTCCATGGAATATAGATATAGTTTTCATTTCAATAGCATGAACAGTACAGAAGCAGTAAATGTCTCTCAGATGGAATAATATACTGTATTAACTTTGGTCTCATGTCTTGCTTTATGGTCCTTATGGAAAATCCAGGTGTTCCTCAGTGATCAATTTGTATAAGTGGATCTCTATTTTATCTGACAAATATAAAATAACAGGTAACCAGATATCTTCCTAAGGCTGCAATAAGGACATTTGCTAAAAAAATTGTCACCATTGTGAACATAGTTTAAGTGCTTCCAGTGCTAGCAGGAAACCCTAGTATAGATGGGTGCTGGCTGTCATAGGGGTTCAAACACCGCGTTTACAAGAGTTGCCTCAAGAATGGTACATATGGCTCTAAAAAAACCCTCTCTATTGTATGCAAAGCCTAAAGATAAAAATCACCCTTCACAACCCACAGCCTGTTTTGTGAAATAAATGGTGATGGTGGTGAAGCTGGGTAGGGAACTTAGATATATCCTAAATCATGGCTGATCACACTGCTTCAGTAGAGGCCCATCTTGTCTATGTGTTAGGACACCTGCAATCTGTTGTTGCCCCCTATGTAAGGGTGCTAAGGGATTAATCATAATTCCACATATCTACCTCTCTCCCATCTTATCTGCACCATCCTATTTAAGGCAACATGGAAGACCCTTTCATGGTGTGCTGCGAGTTTGGATGCTCTGTGAACTCTTCATTTCCAAACTCTCATATCAGGCAGAAATGGTGCAAAGAGACTCCTGTGGAGCCCTGCGAGCTGTGCAAGATAGAGGTCAAACTATTCTAGTTGTGGGCAGCATTAATATACTTCTTAAATGTCCTTTAATGTTCTAATGTGGCTCAGTGTTGCTTGCGACTCATTATCTGCTTTTTTACTGACTCTTCCAATAAAAAGGAGGAAGAAATACCACACCTGAAAACTCCTTTTTTTTTTCAAGATGGCAGCAGCATGTCTGAATATTCTCAGCTAAGTTCAAAGACATCTGTCAGCTCCTTAACTATGACCTCAGCTGTATGGGAGCAGAGTCTCTCCCCTGACATCTAGTGATACATTAGGAGAAAAGACTTCAGGAGCTGTCCACATTTGCACAGACATACCTACTCTGCTTAGGTGTTCAGCAAACAGAGCAGCCTGTTAAAAGTGATCAGTTTTGACTGATTTTAGATTAAAATTCACTTCAGGATTGAATGCAGGGGTAAAGAAATGTAATCCTTACTGTATGATTAGAGGGCAGGAGAACAGTGCTTAGTATGCCCTGATTGATGGTGTCACCTTAAACTGAACCTCACTTGCTAAAAAAGGGATCAGTGAAAGGAGTGTACAGGAGATAGATGTTTCTATCTGATGGTGTGGACTCTGCCGAAAGAGTCCTAGACAGCATTTGACCTTCTCCTTTCTACTATTCAAAGACAACTGATTGAACTCAATTGAGAGTCCTTGTTTCTGTTCAATGATTACTAGAGCTGAAGTCACTGAGGAGCCAGCCTACAGACTAAGCTTTACACATGGTAGAGGGACAGCATTGCAGTAAAAGACAGCAAAGAAACCTCAGCATAGAGGTTCTCCGATACCCAGTAAAATCACTAAGAGCTGAGCTAAGTGGAGGAACCTCAGAACTCAGCATGGTTGAAGTGGCAGTGAGTGACAAGCAGCAGCAGAGATGAGTGATGGCAGAGGTAACAGTGGTAGCATCAGTGAGCCAGAGATGGCGGCAGCAGCAGCAGAAGCATTACTTGCCTGCCCTCCCCCACCTTTTTCAGGGGTCAAGGTGGACCCATGTGAATGAACATCTGAACTCTCGGTCTTTTCTGACTAAGGATAACGAACTATGAGTAGGATGCAGTGAAGGGAAAGGGGACTGGTGAAGTAAAGGGACATTTGTTCACAGGATCTTCAGAATGCAAGGTGGACATTGCAGGGTGGGTGTTTGCTTATGGTTACTTGCTTATCAATTTAGGTTGTGGTGTTTTCCTAAATTAATGCTGGGTTCCCTTTCACTTTTAAGAAAAGCATTTTTTTTTTAAATTATACACAGACTTAGTGCTTGTGAATGGGGAAGTTTTGCCTCTGAGGGGTGCCTAGGAATGGTGTTTAGATTTACCAGATTACTGCGTGTGGGCTTGAGTTGGTTCTTTTTAGTAGTGTTAAGAGGAAACTCTAAATCAGGGGTTGGTAACCTCTGGCATGTGGCTTACCAGAGTAAGCACCCTGGTGGGCCGGGCCAGTTTGTTTACCTGCTGTGTTGGCAGGTTTGGCCGATCGTGGCTTCCACTGGCCAAAGTTTGCCGTCCCAGGTCAATGGGGGTTGCAGGAAGCCATGGCCAGCACATCCCTTGCCCGCGGTGCTTCCTGCCACCCCCATTGGCCTGGGACGGTGAACCGCAGCCAGTGGGAGGCACGGTCCGCCATACCTGCCAACATGGCAGGTAGACAAATTGGCTCTGCCCGCCAGGGTGCTTTCCCTGGCGAGCCACGTTCGAGAGGTCGCCAACCCCTGTTCTAGATGTTGAACCCAGCTCTTGTTGCTGCCAACTCCACCTGGTAGAAGTGTTACAAACATATGTAAATAAAGCACATTGTGAACATTCATAGGGCAAGAAAGATAGCATAGGGAAAAATTCACCGTGACCTAGGAACTTAACTCTTTTCTCTGAGCTGACAACTCGGAGCCTCTTGTTCTAAAAGCTTAGCCCCCTGCCAGCTGTGTACTTTGCTACTTGTAGATAGCCTGTGGCAGTAGTTTAGCAGTTCACATTCCATCCAGTAGAAGGTGTGTATAATCTACCTAATTCACTGTAGACTCATATGCCATTGGGGTTTTAAATTACATAATTCCACAAGGGGAAAATCTGAAATATAAAAATAGTTGAGCAAAATTTCAAAAGTAAGAAGGTATTAATTTTCTTTAAAATATTTTGTTTTGTTTTACCAACTACACGCTGTCTTGAAATGCAATGTAGTTGTAGCCATGTCAGTCCCAAGATATTAGAGAGACAACATGGGTGAGGTAGTATCTTTTTTTAGACCAACTTTTGTTGATGAGAGAGACAAGCTTTTGAGACATACAGAACTCTTCTTCAGGTCTGGTAAAAGTACTCCCAGGCTATGTCTACATTAGAACGTTTGGTGGTAAAACTTAGGTCACTCAGGGGTGTGAAAAAACACACCCCGGATGACATCACTTAGAGAGAGGCACCAGTGTGGACAGTGCTATGTCAGCGAGACAGCATCTCCCGCTGACATAGCTACTGCTGCTTGTTATTGTATGGTTTAATTATGTGGATAGGAGTGCTCTCTTCCTTCAACATAGAACAGCTACGCTGGAGATCTTACAGCAGCACAGTTGCATTAGTACAGATATGCACTGTAAAGTCTCTAGACAAAGTCCCAGTGTCACAGCAAAATGCCAGATGGAATAGATTGTTGAGCATAAGTAGTTAGCACATATTGTAAAGGACCATTCAAGGTAGTGTGGGCCATTAACACCCCTACAGTCATAGGACAAAAAGAGGGGATTGATGGTTTACAGATAATCTTAATAAACCCTAAATCCTGTTTCTCTGTTCAATCCATTAATTAATTCATTTAAACTCCCAGGATCATCTTTTGAAAGTGGTATGCAGGTTCTTTTGATGGCTCAGCTATCGAGTGACCACTTTTTGAAAAGTGTTCACCCACAGGTAACAGGGGATTTAAGTTCCCTTATAGTATTCCACCACAACTTCACCAGCCACTACCCATCCATTAAACTCTCTCTGGGTCCACACTAGCATCAACTTCCTGGACACCACAAACAGCTTCAACAATGGTTTGTATACAAGAAATCCATACATCACCAAACCAACCTTCAGAAACCAAGTAACCATCCCAAACATACTAAGAAATCTGTTATCTACAACAAAGCACTAAAATACCACAGAATTTGCTCTGAGGAGAAAGTCCTTGATATATACTTTAACACACTTAAAATCGCTTTCACCCAATAAGGACAGAACCATGCATCCAAATACCCTGAGACAATCTGCTTCAACAGAGAAATAAAACCCTCTCTGACCTTATACTCCTAGTTGTCACCTATCACCACATATTGGACCTCAAACAGAGTATCATCAGACAACTACAACCATACTCGATGAGGACCAAATCCTGAAAAAAATCTTTCTTGAACCCCCTCTTCCAGATTTCAAACTGCCTAAGCTCCTCACAGACCAAGATACACCAAGTCAAAGGAGCATCAGACCCTGCCAGAACAACAGACGCAAAACCTATACACATCTCTCCCATGATACAATGATTAACATCCCCCATAACACTCCTCTGAAGATCCATGGATCCTACACATGCCTATTAAATGTGGTGTATGTTATCCAGTGCACTAAATGCTAGACAATCATTATGCTTTCAAATGAACTCACACAGGAAAATAATAAAAAGGAAAAAGAATAGCCTGTCACCTATGGGTGAACACTTTTCACATAGCAATAATTCTGTATTTCACTTATCAGCCCTCATTCTCAAAGGAAATCTGCACAACACTCACAAAAGATGAGCCTAGAAGCTTACATTCATTACTCTGCGAGACACTAAAAATGAACTGAACAGAGACACTGGATTTATTCCTTATTACAACCATCTGTAATCCACTACCCCCCTCCTCCTTTCCTTTTGTCCCATGACTGCTGAGATGTTAACAGGCCACTCTACCTTAAATGGTCCCATACAATATCTGTTAACTACTCTTGCTAAACAATCTGTTCAATCTTGCATTTTACTGTGACACTGGGTATATCTTTCCCAGACCTCAAGAAGAGCTCTTACAAACTTGTCTCTTTCACCAACAGTTGGTCCAAAAAAATATTACTTCACCCACCTTGACTGTCTTGAAAATCAAATGCACTTAAAGTGATGTTTGTTGCTATATGTTTTGAAAAAAAACAAACAAAAAAACAACAAAACCAATAGAATAACTTAATTTTCCAGAAGCAAAGATGAATTTGCAAAATGGAAATGTCTGTGAAATATTATACACATTCTGACATTATCAAAATTATTGTGAATTTTTAAAACTGTGAGAAATTGTACATTACAAAATTTCCCTGAGTTACAGCTTTTAGTTCTACCCCAAAGGATTGTGCACAGCTAACTGGAGTGTTTTACACATTCCCAATACACATGTATTATTTGCACACACACACACACAACCATAAACTCACAATCTGTGTAAAAAAGGCCTGTTTTGTATTCACTGCATGTCTATTTATATCCAAAGATTGGAACTGTGGAAAAGGATTTCTCAGTGCTGCAAAGGAGTATCATGAATTATTTACAGTAAATCAAATTTTATAACCTTTCTCAATCTTTCATAAACTGTATCTTCCTATTTTATTAGATATTTTATCCAGGGACTTAATACAGCATAAGTCAGGGAAATCTGCTAAATTCCTACAAGGTTTGTAGGAGTACATGCAGACAGAAACAGTTCATGGAGTAGCTTATGCATGTCAGGTAACTGTAGGACTATTAATATCCTTCAAGTGTTTAATTTTTAAGAGAAAAGGGGCCCAGTTTTCTCAAGGGCTCAGCACCCAACCACTTCTAAAATTCTTAATTAGGGTTAGTGGGAACTGCTGGATGCTCAGCACCCTTGAAAATCTATCCAAGAATTAATTGGTAAACTGAGCTCATTTAATCAATATGCTAATTAATGCAGCCAAATGTAAGGGTCAAAAATCAAGGAACAATGAATACTGGTCACATTGACAGAATGGGGCACTATATCATAGAAAGGAGCTCTTGTGTCCACACGTCAAAAAGAATGCAGAAAAAAAAACTGGTAAGGATTCAGAAAATAGCTTCAAGAATAATGATATTGAAATCAATAGAAGTTAGGAGCCTGAATATCTTTATGGATCTGGGTCTACCTACCTACATGAGGAGGATTTCAGTTAGAAGAAGGTTCTTTAATTTAGTAAATAAGGGCATAACATGATCTTGTGGCTGGAAGCTGAAGCTACATAAAATCAAAATAAAAAGGAGGACACACTTTTAACATTGGAAAGAATTACCAAGAAATGGGGTAGATTCTACATCACGTGAAGTCTTTAAATAGTGTCTTTCTGGGAAGGAAAAAAAAAAAAAAGAAAAGCTCTAAGTCAACCAAAAGTTATGGACTTGATGCAGGAGTTTCTGAGTGAAGTTCTATGGCCTTTATAATGTATGTTACACTAGATGATTGTAATAGTCCTGTCTGGTCTAAAATCTATTAATGTCTTAGATACTAAAAGTTCAATATTTATAAATTCTTCAACTCTTTGATTTTGAAAGATGATTTTTTTCTCATTCTACAACAAACAAGAATACATCCAATCAACTGACTTAATCCTTTACCATTTTATGTATATGTTACTGTTATTAATTATTTGTATTACAGTAGTTCATACAGGCCCCAGCCAGATGAAAACCCCATTATCCTAGCTACTGTAGAAACAGATAAAAAAAGATACTCTTTTCTCCCAAAAAGCTTACAAAAGGAGTCTGTAAAGTTACTAGCCAAGCCTAATGCAATATTGATGTTCTTACCGCTGAATCATGTGGGTTTTTTTGTTTGTTTTTTTGGCAAGCAACTCTTAATTTATAATAATCTCACATAAATTAAACATTACAGGAAAACAAATGAATGGTCAAATACCCTAGGTTTGGGATTCAAAATAAATGAAAGATGAAGGACTTTGCAGCGGTAGTTGACTAAATTAAGCCAAAAAGCTTCTAAGAGTCAGAGCTCAAACAGAAGTGGACACAATGGCTTCTCACAGGTAAGCTCTATTAATGCATCAAACGCATGTCTCAGTACTAAGCATTATTAACTTTGTCAATATTACCTAAGGCTTCAAAACTGTAAGATTAAGATAAACGTAGATGTTTGGGAATGCAGGGCTCAAAAACCAGTTTAAAACAAAATTGAGGATTTCATGTCCAATAGAGTTTCAGTTTCTTCAGCAATCTGAGAAATCTCTAAGGCTTACCGGAGGAGAATATTGATTGCCAAAATATTGATAAAGAAAAAGTAGGTTAAATAACTGATAATGTGTTTGAAGCAAGATTAAATCTATTAATGGGAATAATCCAACAGTGTTCAATGCAGACCAACTTGGTTAGACCTGACCAAATATAAGTATAATATCATTCTGTGGCTTAACTGAAAGACTGAATCTGCCTTCTTCAGAAATAAGGCAGAAATAAAATGAACATGAAGGAAAGTTAAGTTAATTACTGACAGCCCAGTTCAAATCATATCAGTGCTTATGTCAATTTTAATCATTATAATTACAGAACAAAAATTATCCCAGAACTCTAAAGCAGTTTAATACAGATGTTATGGTCTATTCTATTCTAAGTAAGTTCTTATAATACAGTGATGAGCATGGTATCTGAATTGTTTCCAATTATGCATTAAATGACTTGGCTAACATCTGGCACCTATCTGTTCATTCATTGTCTCCCTAGGAGGAGTGTGCAGTGAGTGATCTTGTTTTGATAGGGTTTTTGCATTAATTGATTTACTTAATTATTTTAGTGAATACATATCAACATATAATATATGTTAGAGAAGACACCAGCACTTGGAATGGAAAGGGGTGAGGTTTGCTATAGTCCTTAGTGCCTGGGGGAGTTTATTGCACAATTTAAGACTGACCTCAGAGAAAGTTCTGTCTCCCATACAGAAAAAAAAACAAAAATGCTTATTGTAGAGAATTCCGTTGTGTTAGAGGAGCAAAGTTGTAAACCATGGTTTTCATCCCAAAATTTTCAGGAAGCATCCTAGGCACAGGCCACAGAACCCCTTGAAGATAAAACAAATAAATAATAACAAGGAATGAGACCTTGACCTTTATACTGGCTTTCCACAGAATCCCAAACAGAGAATGGGGGACAGATTTGATGTGCCTATGTTGCTGAGGCGATTTACTGAAGCTTTCTATACTAGTTTGTCCTTTCCTACGTGCTGAAGGCTCCATGCCCAGGTATATTACTGTACATTGTTTTAGTTCAGGTGAGATGCAATGAAGACTTGAATAAAGCCAGCTCATTCTCCTCCAGGATAAGATGGAGTCTCCTAGCCAACCAGAGATGATAGAAACCATTAGACATGGACACTGCTATATTAAAGCTTATGTCAGCAAGGAATATAAAAAGTACCGGTAAGCTACAAACTGACTTGACCAATTGTGGTTGTATACTTTCAACTCTAGGGGACTGCACCATGGACACAAACTCTTCTAGATGTTTTCCTTTGCCCACAAGCATCATTTCTGTCTTGCTTTGGTCCAGCTTCAGCCATATATTCTTCATCAATGAGCTGATTTTATCCAAGCACTGGTATATCCTGGTCATGCTGATGTAGTCATATATTGTGAAGGAAGAAATTTCTTGCATCTGAGAAGTATAATCACTGGATAATAATGGATTTTTTTCTCAAAAAACTTTAGGATTTCAGTTTATGTCTATGGTCAATAGCCTAAGGTTGGAAGATCTTGCAATCTATCCTGATACAGTACAGGTCATCAAATTTATGGTTCCCTGAAGATCACCAGGGAGGATGGTATACCAGAAGAATTTTACAAAATCTTATAAATAACAATGTATTCCCTTTCTATTTTCTCTGAAAGTGAAGGAAACCTATACTTTCCCAGTGGCTGAAAAGAGCTTTAAAGGAGAAAAGGAAAAGTGCATCTACACTCATATGAGCAAAGGCCAGAACCTACATGTTAACAATATTCTAATTCACTGATTTTCAAAAGGAAACCAGTGGTTTAAAAAAATATTTGAAAATCATATCCACCAGAAAATGCAGCTTCAGGCACCAAGGATTCATTAAAAAGCAAATGCACCCAGAACTGTACATCTGCCTAGACTTGGCATATATCTTTGAATCTAGCAACAGATTTCCCAAAAACTCAGCCACGATAGGAGAAGTCAGAAGACAATGGGAAACTTACTCCAGAGATAAGGACAGGTCAAATACCATCCCATTAGTTCTGCTGAGCTAAAGACCTGTGGTCATATATGCATTAATATCTATATCCGTGATGAGGTGTCTTGCGTCACACACACCTGTTCCTGAAGGCCATCTCATTACCCAGAGATGTCCTGAATGGAAGATGCAATTTACAGTAAATGGATGGGAAATGGGCAATGTCAAAAGACAGATATGACTTGCTGCTGTTGCTATCCATATTGGAGGAAATAATTATCCCTCAGAAATAGCTCTATGCTCTCAGAGGGAGCAGACTGGCTTATCCCTGTAATGTAAGGTCCCTTATGGATCTCTGAAAGGATCCTATTGCCAGGAATCTAACAATAGTTGTGACATATTTCCTATGTGTTTCTCTTTTGCAAGAACACCAAAAATATTCATCCTGGAAAATTAAATGCTGTAAAATTAATTTCTGGGTATAAATAACTGTTTGATCATCTCATTCATTATTCTTTATTTCTGCCTGAAATAATTTTCAATGGTAAAAGCAAGGTGACACCAAATTCACGTGGAGCACAAGTAACTTGAGATTAAATGAGTGGCTTTGTTGAAATGAAAGACCTTTTCAGAGGTGTGCCAAAAACTTCTAGTGAAGTCAAATACTTATTTAAAGTAAATAAATTTGGTGTTTATCAGGCATTTTTTTCTTCATTCAGACACTGTTATTTACAAAGCATTCATTACATTCTATGTAACACTGTATGAACACTTGAGTTTTGACTTTTGATAAATCATTATTTTTTATTTTTTTATTGATGAAAATTTCACTTTTCCTTTTTTCCTCTACTTGTTTTCTAATTTTTGGAAAACTATTTGAGGATGGAAGCAGACCAGCTATGCTTGGGAAATGACATAGGTATCTGTAAATTATTCAGCAAATATATAGCAATGTTGGAAGCTGATGATTGTAGATTGCCACGTATTTGCAGGGGCAAAAAAAAAAATGCAGGCCTGTTATTTACCAGGCTGCACGTGGCAACAGACTATACAGGTAAGAGATGCAAGGAGAGTATGGGTCACGAGGCAAACTGCAGACACACACACAACTAAAATTAATCAATTTTAAATTTTATTGGAGATAGTTACAAGGGGTAAGGGAGCAGCTTATGATTAGCTAATAGAGTTAACAAAACCTAAAACACACAATGCCTAAAATATCTACTAACAATATTTATAAACAAAATGCAGCATTTAGTAATAACTGATACTTACAAATACAAACCAGCACATCACGACCGGCAAACGTAGAAGCTCTATTTGAAACACGTGAGCTGAGAGAGAGGCTTCGAGGTGATCAGGCTCGGTTACGGCATACACGGGATACACACGGGATACACGGGACACGTTTTCTCCTCTCTCTGCCTGCACATGGCAGTGCAACCCCTAAAGTACTCACTATGACATCACAGAAGTGTCATAGGGGACGGGCCCAAAACCTGTGTGTGTTCGCCTCTGATTGGCACAAGCAATGTTTACACCAAATAGGGGAGCAGGTGCCAAAAGGTCTGGCTTTGCCCCCAAAAGGTGAGGTAATGCATATTGTTGTAGAATGCATTCAACACTGAATGACAAAGGAAGAGGCCAGGGCAATACCGGTATGGCAAGTGATACAGGATGCAGACAGGAACCCATTCTAACAATGATGTCTGGCAAGATTGGATGAGACAACAGCACTACTTCCGATAGATATATTCTTGCCCCTATGGTAATCCAAATATTAGACTCAATCATGCTTTCATTGAAGTGAATGGCAACAATCTCATTGACTTCAGTTGGAGCAGAATTGAGCCTTTATAAAAAAAACTTCTGGAAATAAGTCACATTTTAATACTCTTTCACATTGTGTAACAATCTAATACTCTAACATTGTAATAATATTCTCAGCTCAGAGTTTTCAGCTTCTCATTTCCCTGAAATAGGCGAAAGACATGAATTCTAGTACTAAACTGCAGGACGTTTGAGATGTTCATGAGTATCTATTTCATTTCACTAAAGAAATTTTAAATACATTTTGTGGGTACCACCAAACTTAGTAAAAAAAACAAACAATCTTTCTCTCAGTTCCCATCCATTTGAACTTTAATCATATCAGATTTATAATAAAACAGCCAAAAGAGAATAAAACCATAAATACGGAGTAGTATCAGGACCTGCAGTAGAGCTAGACTCTGGGCAACCTAACAAGTACAGCTAGCCCATAGTAGGCTGCCTGATTGGCTACTGCCTGACCGGCTGGAAGAGAGAGCAGACTGGCTTTTAAGCCCAGCAGCAGCAAAAGTTCAGTGGCTGCTCAAAGTGTTTGCTCATGGTTGTGATAGCTCCTGCTTTGTTCCCAGTTTGGCTCCAGGCTCGATCCTGCCTTGTCTCACCCCAGTAACATGGTTCTAATCCTCAGATCTGGTTCTTGACGTCTGCTCCTATGCTCTGGGTTCTGGCTACTGATGTCTGTTCCAGCCACTAGGCATGACTGTCCACATCCCACTCACTGACAAAGGGACTTCAAAGTCATGTTGCTTATGAAATAGGGGCTTAGATCCATGACTATTCAATAATAAAGAATTATTTCATTATTATTGATTTACAAACATTATCTAATAAATTAGTTCTAAGGTCATAATATAAGATTTTAAAAGTGCATGACAGTAATACATATCTTGTAAGAGTTTCTCAGAAATATCAGACTAAGGCCCTGATTCTGGGGTGCTTAAACATGTGCTTAATTTGATTTCAGTTGGAGCACTTTTATCTAAAGTTAAGAACATGCATAATAAGTGTTTGCAGTATTGGACCTAAGATTCTTCTGTCCATTAAATATTGTTATAGAGCAGGGATCGGCAGCCTTTGGCATGCAGCCCACCAAGGTAAGCCCCCTGGTGGGCCGGGCCAATTTGTTGACCTGCTGCATCTGCAGGTTCTGTCGATAGTGGCTCCCACTGGCCGCAGTTCGCCGTCCCAGGCCAATGGGGGCGGCAGAAAGCGGCATGGGCGAAGGATGTGCTGGCCACTCCTTCCTGCCACTCCTATTGGCCTGGAGCGGTGAACTGAGGCCTGTGGGAGCTGTGATCAGCTGAACCAGTGGACGTGGCAGGTAAACAAACCAGCTCAGCTGCCAGGGGGCTTACCCTGGTGAGCCGCATTCCAGAGATTGCTGATCCCTGGCATAGGAGTTTGGGCTGGCAAGTATTTCCAAACACTTTACAGTATTTAGAGTTGCATTCATTAAACAGTGTTACCGGTAGAGGAGCAGTGGCAGGAAGAGGCAGGGTGGGGTGGGAGCTTAGAGGAAGGGTTGGAGTGAGGGTGGGAACTCTGAATGTTGGCACTTCTGCTAGGTAAGTAACATTTTCTTGGTATTTGCACAAATTATAGTGCTCGGTACAACTGAAAAGGGAAAAACATATAATCAGGATAAATATATTTAAGTTCTTCTTACAGCCAGGCATTACCAAGGAACTCTAATGAGCTTTTTGCAGCCAACTGTTCTTCTTTCCCAGAAGAGTCCCCTTAGCCAGTCCAGTCTAGTCAACGCACCTACAGAGAGAAATTCAGCTGGCCAGGATCTTGCCCCATAGGTTCCTTATAGTGCAATACCTACCACTTGCTTTTCAAAGCTGCAATTCCTGATAATCCTTGTAATGAAGACAAGTGACTGTGGTTTCTTCTCTCTTCGTAGAGAACATCCTAATAGCTCTTTTCCGGCTACGCTGTATGGTGTCCACACACCTCTCACTGAAGAGACTGTCATCAGCTTCAAAAGTCACAAATGTGTCACATGCTAACTGTAACAACGTCCCTTTGGGAGTGTGATGGAGTGGATAAACCCCACAATATGGAGATGGAGCAAGAACTCTGGGCCTGGGAAGCATTATCCCCTTGGACCTGCTGGTCATGTTCCTGTGCGAGGGGCTGAAAAGAGAAGCACTTCAGAATAGCCAGATGGTTGGGGAAAGGTGGCAGACCTGTACTCACAGCTCTGAAGGGACTATACCCGGAGGGTACATCTCCAGGAAGAGGGCTGCTGCCTGAAGCTGGAACTCTCTAGCTGGAAGAGGCCCATAGACTGGGTAGCAAGGGACAAACATAAGCCATAATGAACCTTGAGGAGGGACAAAACAGTAGGAAGAGACCTAGGGGAGGGTGTCAGCTAGATCTCAGGTAGTGAGCTCCATCCTTACTGTGCTTAAGAGGCCCCCTGTGTTGCAACTTGGTGGAATGGGGGGGCCTGAGTTCCCTACTCGACTGCTGAGTGGGCCTGCTGCTGTGGACTCTGTCCACTGGGTGCATGGGGGGAGGGGGTGTCTTTCCCATTCACAGGGAGTATTTGAAAACTTTTTAAATTCAGGAGTTAAGATTTAGGGAATGTGCAATACTTGATTCTAAGGATAGAGGTTCAGAAAGGAAATTCAGATTAGAAAGTGTTTCATTACTTTGATTTTTATGCAGCTGTACTCTACTGTGTGTGTGTACTGGCATAACATTCACAGATATGCAAGTAAACTACAAGAGCAGCCTAAGCCGTAATGCTAATGAACACTGCTTCAAAGACTTATTTATATGGTTTTTGTGAATTATCTTAATCCAAACTATGCAACACAGAAATGGCTTTGGAGAAACAAATTGACATGCTATTTACCAATCACTTACCAGTTTCATTCAATCTACATAATTGTCCTGAGCAAATCAGTAGGTACCTAAAACTAACATTAATATTTTGTATCCATCTTTTCTTGTTATGGCTCTTTTGGCTTTGACCATTTTCACTTAGGGATTGAAACACTGCACCTGATTGAATGCATGTTATACTTCTACAGACGCTCCCCGACTAACGCAAGCGTTCCATTCCAAAAAAAAAAGCTTACAGAACTTTTTCCATAAGTGCAGATGTGCATAAGTCAGGTTTGTGTAACCCAGGGAGTGTCTGTATATCCCAAGCATTCCAGTAAGACAATAGGAGGAAAATATCTGCCTAACCAGTTGATCCTCATCTAGCATAAGTGCGACGCATACTGAACAGTGGTGATTTGAGCTTGGTGGCAAATGAATCATTCCTGAGCTCTTTACATAGAATATTTTGTTTGCACCTTTTTATTTAACACGGTACAGTAGTTGCTATTGAAATAGAGAGCTGAAACCACTACCTATTATGCTGACCGATCCTGTTTAATTGTACTCCTGTCTGTATCCATCTGTGGTCTTTTTTCTTATGCTTAGTTTGTAAATTCTTTGGGACCAGGGCACGTTTTTTTTATTCTGCATTTGTACAATACCTAGCACAATGCAATCCTTGTCCATAATTATGGCTCCTAGATCCTATGATCCTATTATGGCTCCTAGGTGCTATAATTAACAGAAATTAATATTTATTCTTTTTTTTCTCAGATTCCTCTGAAACAAGTTAATTTTTCTGTAAGCTCAGATAGATGAAATCATTATATTAGGAAGCTAAAACTACTGCTAAGGAAAGATTTGTGAGTGCTACAATTTGTGGTACTCTAATTTCCTATCACAAAATGGAGTGCTTGGGTTTGTGAATTTCACCTACACAAATGGGGCAGGGGAGGGAGGAAGAAAGAGACACTGATTCAAAAAATATTCTCTAGAACAGTGGGTCTCAAACTTTTTTACTAGCAACCCCTCTCACATTGCAACTCTCTGAGTGTGACCCCCCCAATACATTAAACACACTGTTTAATATATTTAACACCATTATAAATGCTGGAGGCAAGCGGGGTTTGGGGTGGAGGTCGACAGCTTGCAACCCTACATGTAATGACCTCACGACCCCTGAGGGGTCTCGATCCCCCGTCTGAGAACCTCTGCTCTAAAAATCTTTGAAAAATTAACTGAAGCATTTGAGCCACTATAGAGCATTTAACTTTTGCATGCTATGGAAACAAAAAGCTGTGGAGAGAAAAGAAGTTGCACGACTTGAATGGTATTAAATGCAAGATAGTGACAGTGACCTAGTGTAAATAATGCAGTTAACAAGCACAACATGTGGTCTGCATAAATCTGACATTTTGCTTATACTACTAAGATTTGGGAATTATGCTGTGTTTTCAAAAGTTAAAGCAACACCTGGCCTTAATGGGGAAAGCAACTCTACACAGGTGGGCTGTGCACATTGAAAAAGTCTTGTTGACATGGATGGCAGGAATTGCACCCTCAGCAAGTTTGCAGATGCCACTAAACTGGGAGGAGTGGTAGATACGCTGGAGAGTAGGGATAGGATACAGAGGGACCTACACAAATTCAAGGATTGGGCCAAAAGAAATCTGATGAGGTTCAACAAGGACAAGTGCATAGTCCTGCACTTAGGATGGAAAAATCCCATGCACTGCTACAGACCAGGGACCAAGTGGCTAGGCAACAGTTCTGCAGAAAAGGACCTAGGGGTTATGGTGGATGAGAAGCTGAATATGAGCCAACAGTATGTCCTTGTTGCCAAGAAGGCTAATGGTGTTTTGGGCTGTATAAGTAAGAGCATTGCAAGCAGATCGAGGGACGTGATCATTCCCTCTATTCAGCATTGGTGAGGCGTCATCTAGAGTACTGTGTCCAGTTTTGGGCCCCACACTACAAGAAGGATGTGGAAAAATTGGAAAGAGTTCAGAAGAGAGAAACAAAAATGATTAGGAGGCTGGAGCACATGTCTTATGAGGAGAAGCTGAGGGAACTGGGATTATGTAGTCTGCGGAAGAGAAGATGAGGGGGTATTTGATAGCTGCTGTCAACTACCTGAAAGGGGGTTCCAAAGAAGATGGATCTAGGCTGTTCTCAGTAGTAGCAGATGACAGAACAAGAAGTAATGCTCTCAAGTTGCAGTGAGGGAGGTTTAAGTTGGATATAAGAAAAAAAACTTTTCCACTAGAAGGGTGGTGAAGCACTGGAATGGGTTACCTAGGGAGGTGGTGGAATCTCCTTCCTTAGAGGTTTTTAAGGTCAGGCTTGACAAAGCCCTGGCTGGGATGATTTAGTTGGGGATTGGTCCTGCTTTGAGCAGGGGGTTGGACTAGATGACCTCCTGAGGTCCCTTCCAACCCTGATATTCTATGATTCTATGATTGTTGAAATCAGTAGGGTACAGGTGGCTTCTCCAGAGCCAAGTGCAGAGGATTGTTGAAGTTAAAAGGGACACATTATCATATCATAAAACTAATCATAGAAATGTAGGACTGGAACTGCTCTCAATAGGCAATGTAGTCCAGTCCCCTGCACTGAGGCAGGACAGAGTGTTATCTAGACCAAGGGTCAGCAATCTTTGGCCCACAGCCTGCCGGGGTAAGCCCCCTGGTGGGCCAGGCCAGTTTGTTTACCTGCTGCATCCGCAGGTTTGGCCAATCGCGGGTCCCACTGGCGGTGGGAAGTGGCAGCCAACACATCCCTCGGCCTGCACTGCTTCCCGTAGCCCCCATTGTCCTGGAGTGGCGAACCGCAGCAGGTAAACAAACTGGCCCAGCACGCCAGGGGGCTTACCCCGTCGGGCCGCAGGCCAAAGGTTGCCGATCCCTGATCTAGACCATCCCTGACAGGTATTTAAGAATAGATTAGATAAACACCTGCCAGAGATGGTCTAGATAATATTTAGTCCTATCTCATTGCAGGGGACGGAACTAGATTACCTATGGGGGTCCTTCCAATCCTGCATTTCTATTATCAACTATCACAGGAAAGTGAATCTCTACTGCTAAAGAGTGAAAGTAGCTTACTGTTTAACTTAATATTTGAGCGGATTGGAAATGTAAATATTTTCTATGAAAAAAATTCAAAGTTTTATTACTTTTTTCGGGTAATTTTATTGCTTTGGGGGCAGGAGAGGCAGCTTATAGAATGTTGTTGTTTTTTTGAAAAATTAAAAAACTTCCTGTTGACGAAGATTTTTTTATAAACATTTTTCAACTGGCTTTCCTCACTGCTTGGTTGAGGAATTCCTGGGGAACCATTAACAGATTTGTTCAGATGCTAAGTACAGCATTGGATTGTAATGCTTCAGTTTTTTCAACAAAGAAGCAGCAGCTCTTCTGCTTGTAATATTAGGACCTATGTAACCCTCCAGGAATAAATGACGTTTTGTTAGCAAAAATTCTCTTCCTACCCTCTCTAAAATTTACAGAGTGGTTATGTGCCTCTGCATCACCTTCAATACAACTTTGTATCTCAGAACCACAATTTAGCCTTCAGTATTTGAACGCATAAATATTATCATTATAGAATATATAAGCCGGGGGTTGGCAACCTCTGGCATGTGGCTTGCGAGGGTAAGCACCCTGGAGGGCCAGGCCAGTTTGTTTACCTGCTGCATCGGCAGGTTCGGTCAACCGCGCCTCCCATTGGCCGCAGTTTGCTGTCCCAGGCCAATGGGAGTGGTGGGAAGCTGCGGCCAGCACATCCCTTGGCCCACAGATTGGCCAAAACTGCAGATGTGCAGATAAACAAACTGGCCCAGGCCGCCAGGGTGCTTACCCTGGCGAGCCGCATGCCAGAGGTTGCCAACCCCTGATATAAACTAATATTAATTGAAGTTTAAGTTTTGAAAAATCAAGGCACAGAAAATCACAAATTAGTGATTTATTTCAGCAACAAACATGTCATACCTCTATTCTGGCACAAGTGCAATGCATCTCTGTCCCAGGAGTGCCTTGCAGGGACCTCTTAACTCTCTGAAGTACAAGGTTGCCCCTTACAGGAACTTTCTCCTATGATACCTTTCTGGGGCTAGTCCTTTAAATTTGGCAGCTGCAGACCTAAAAATAGCCATTTTGCAACTGGCAGCTGCAGAGTGTTCCTGGCTTGGTTCTTGCTGGTAAGTACTATATGTGTTATGTTTTCTTTTCATTTATTTCTGAGATAGCATATTCGCACAGTTCTGCAACTGGAAGCTTCAGCAAAGTCTGAATGAGGAGTTTGCTATGGAAGATTTGTTGCTGAATTAGGTCTCTGTTCATTTGACAATGCACTCATGTCTAGCCCTCCCTTACAGACTTTGTAAATTGACCCCCGAGTGAAGGCAAAGCATACTGAGACTTTTTAAAAAACAAAACAAACAAAATAAAGCTGCTATGGATACCTCTTACCTTATTCATTTGGTGGGCAAAATAGAAAAATGGCAACCTCCAGTAACTTTTATAGGATATCATATTTTGGAAGGGTTTATAGATATATTAATCTATATTTCTCAATCCATTTTCTATTAATTCATTCTAATTATTTTGTACTTTTAACACTTGTATCAGAAACATAAAACAATCCTCCTTGCAATTAACTGACATAGATGAAAATTACTCCTGAATGTTATTACTCCATTTACTTTTATCAGAGAACGCACCTAAGGTCTTAAGTTCAGCACGAGCCAAATTTTTGTGAAATATAGCACTTGATACTAACTTCATTTGACACAAAGGTACACAGTTTATTATAGTTTGTTAGTCAGCAATGTAAAATAAATGTCAGGTTTTTTGTCTTGAATTTAAAAGGTTTTATTGAAAAGCTTATAAAAATGTAGAGCAAACTGACTGATATTATTCTAAATATTTAGTCTGTCTGGAAACATTATATTTCATAGTAATTCAATTAACATTCAAAAAGGGAGTTCTGTTTTAATTCTAGCTTTGCATGGTGTATTACGTATGTATGGTATATGGGAAGAATTAGTTTAAAAAAAACAACAACAACCCTGGCTGTTTGAGGGAACTGACTAAAGTATATCCCAAAGATGATAAAAAATTGCAAAAATCAATAAGAAAATCAATTTGAAAATGTTCCAAATCTTTTTCCAAATTAAGAAGAGAGAATTTCATTGACTAAAGGCTTAAAATATAAAATCTTCACATGGTACTTTGTATTGCTGCTTGTTTCAGATTATTTAATCAAATAAAAGTTTTCAAAGGTACAAAATACCTTGCTATAAACAAAAGCATACACTCAGGAGATTAGTTGCTCCAGTCTAATCGAAAGTATAAGTGTAATATTCTGAAAAAGAATATTATAAACACAAATTAAACACAATGAAACCTTGGGAATCTTGCAGGCTACTGAGCATGGTCACAAGCATTAGGATTGACTAACTGGTCAAACTTTCACATTACTTTAGACAACAAAACAAGAATCCACTAAAGCTAAACTGTCCTGTTACAAGGCAAAGGGATAATAAACACCCACAAACAACTGTGCCCTGACCAAATTCTACTGTTTTCTCTATACCAGTTCTCAAATCCAATCTTTGTTTCCTATCAAGAGTACTAAAGCTTTCTTCCAGGCCCTGTACATCACACATTGATTACTGTAGTGTGCTCTTCTGATCTCCCTGACAGTCATGCCACTCCCGTTTCTGTACATACAAAATACAGCTGCTCAGAATGTCTTCCTGGCCTCTCACTATGTCCATGTTATCTCAACCCCCTCTTTGGGATTTCTGCTGATCTCACATCTTCCACCACATCAGGTTGTAGTTTTTTGTTTTCATCTTCAAGGCTGTTCACAGCTCTGCCTCTCACTATTTATCAGTTTGTCACCTATTGTATCTGTTCTGCCAGTCTCAACCACAGAACAGATGTCGGTTGTGTAAGCGGGGGAATGGTCCCGCTATTGTGGGGAACTTTCCTGGCTTCTGCATTACCCTGCTGAAGTAGGCTAGGGAAAGGATCTGAATCCTCGCTCCCACTTCCTTTACTCAGAGGCCTCCCTGCCCTTGAGGACTCCCCTTCCACTCTCTTGTCTGACAGAGTCCTTGTAACCCCAACAAGGCTGGACCCAGGATTCCTGGGGGGCTCAACCCCCAACCCTGCTATGGTCACCCAGGACAGGGGCTAGGGTATCCCCACTCCGGGATGCCCTCTTTGCACTGTGCACCTCCCTGACCCACTGATCACATCATACAATTTAAAGCAAATACAAGTTATTTAATTAAAAATTAATTTTAAAAAAAGAATAAGGAAAAATGGGAAAGGTTAAAGGAAAACATATCACCCCGCTCTGTGGCAGGGACCATCACAAACAGTGTCTCTGGACATCAGGGCACTTCACAGTCTGTTCCTTGTAGGTTCCAGACCTCCTTCTCAGGCCCTGGCTGTCTTCAGGGATGCTGTGGGTTGGACACTTGCTCTGGCGGTGACCACACACTCTCAGGCTCTGGGTGACAGGACCCTTCTCCCCAGTTTCACCCCCGCTCTGTCAGGGTTACGATCCCCCTCCAACTCTGGCCTGCAGGGCCACTTGGCTGAGGCGTCTCCCTGTGCTGGGCCCTCTGCCCAGGGTCCCCCTCGCTCTCCACAGCTGCTCACCACACCCAGCTCCGGACTGCTCCAGCCCGAGCTCCACACTGCCTCAGCACGGCTGCTGCTGCTGCTCTGCCTTCAGCTCCCTTTGCTGCTTCTCTGGCCTCTCTGGCTCCAATTGTTACAGCTCTGCTCCCAGGACAGGTCTGCTCTGCAGGCTGCTTCTGTAACTCTCTCTCAGCTCTCACCTGCTTCTTTGGCTGCTTGTCTGGTCCCTCTGGCTCTGGTTGCTGCAGCTCCCCTCCCAGGGCAGGTCTCTCTCTCTGGGCTGTGCTCTGGCTTTTTGGGCTGCAGCTCTGCTCCTAGCAGCTTAGCTTGGGCCCCTGCTCTCTCCTTAGCTCAGCCCCACTCCGTCTGACCCAGGCAATTTCAGCTCACACGGAGGACGGGACCCACCCTAGCCTTCTGTCTCTTTGATTAGCCTCATTGTACTTAACTATGAATAGTTCATTGACCGGTGACAGCTATTTTTGGACCTAAAAAAGGCCTTTAAATAATTCTGCACCATCAAGTTGTACACATAGGCAGTCTGCGTATTAGTGTAATCTTATTACTACTTTTAGCCTCTTTTATCCTTCGCATTGTTTTTTTTCACATTCTCTGGCAGAGATACTGAAAACATTTTATGCGCATGCTAGGTAACTTGGGCGGGTGGAAGGCCACAAGTGTCGATGAAGCCCTCCTGTTCTAGGCCAAAGCGAACCAAAGCCCCTCCATGTTGAACTCTACTCCACCTAGAAAGCTATCAGTTGCAGCACAGGTCAAACCGGTCTAAAGCAGTAGTGATAAGGCCTCCATGTTGAACTGGCAGAAGGAAAACTTGCTAACGAGCTGCCGCGGCCAAGATTACTTAATGCACCTGTGCTTACGTAATTGCTACAGGGAAAGGAGGGGGGAAAGGAAAAAGAATTTAAAAAGGGAAAAGCCGCTTGTGTGTGTGTACGGAATTTGAGATTGTATTCTCCCTTGCACCTTATTTGAGCTCAAATAAACTTGTGTTTTGCTTCTCCACCCTGGTGTGTTTATTCGAGCTGAGCATATCGGACCATGAACCGCTGTTGCTTGGCCTCAGGCACTATCTGTGCCGGCAACAATACCTTCTATGTATTTGTACAGCATGTACCATGCTGAGGCCCTGTTTCTAATGGGGATTGTTGTGTTACTACAATAGAAAAATGTAATAAAGATAATATAAGTATCAAACCACTTGCTATTTCATTAGAAACTCAGGAATTATCATAGTCAGTGACATGTAATTTTGTCAGGGAAAGGGGGCAATTTTTAAATGAAGGGCCTCATCCAATTCCTATTGAAGTGAATGGAAGTTTCTCAAAAGACTTTGCCTGAGGCAGAAACTAACTGCAAGCCACCGTTATGTACCAAAACATACAATAGCACCACATGAGGGCAATGTCCTCCTCAATCCCAGTGGATGGTTTTGTGTCTGCAGGAACTTCTCCCATTAGCCCTGTACTGCTAAGTTTCTTTTTTTGTTAAAAAATTCTGCTAATATGTAACAGAGGTTCCAGCCAGTATTACATCTTGATTTGTATTAAAACTGCACTTCTCCCGGGACTGCAGCACTACATATTGAATCCTGGAGGCGGCAGTTTCTAGAAGTGACCAAAGCAGTCCAAGATGCGGCAATGTGGGAGCCAGGAACAATGTAAGGGAAAAAATACTGGAGGGAGCCAACAGCAGAATATAGGGACAAATGAATAATTAGGAAGACAGCAGCAGAATACAGGGAGAAATTAGCAGCAAGTGACAGAGTGATTTAGGAAAGAATAAAGGAGGAAACCAGAAGAAGGGGGATTTATAAAGCATAGGCTATAATTGTCTGCAGTGGAGATAACACTCCTCACTCTCAGTATGAATTGCCACTGCACTACCCTGACACCATAACTCTGTCATCAGTCCTTTACTTCAGTAGAGCTCAAAGCCTGGAAAGGAAGAGGAAGAATTGAGATGTTCTTTTTCTTTTTTAGCAACAGCCAGCAGCACGCTTATTCCAGAGCTTATGCTACTATTCTGAATGCATCCTGCATATTCACAAAAGTGGCCTCTAAAATTAGACCACAATGCAGACATCACCAGGGAAACTTTTATACACAACAGTCTTGTGACACCATTACTGATTATTGGTTTCAAGCGAATACCTTGATAGTAGTAGTTACAGTGGTCATTAATAAATAGTCAACACTTTCCAAGTGACTTCACTGGATTGCCTGAGATACTGCACTAAACCCCTATATTGAGGTAGATCAGATACCATGGAGAGTGACTTACTAAATCTTGACAATTTAATGATGACTACTGGATTCATTATGAAGATCATCATAGCCAAAACATCATAACTTGAGGGATTTTTACCATCCACTTCTCAGGAATCTAAGTGGTTCTTAATATATTATCCATTGGTTGCCTATTTTTGGAAGTAGTAAGCCCCCTGGCCTCTTCCTGTGTGTACATTTTGTGCACACTGAGATAGGCCATATAGAATGGAATGTTGGATTTATATACAGTAATGAGCCTCCCCTATGTTGCCCTGCTGTATAGCCCAATTTGCCTTCCAGGAGCTAGAGTTGCCCGGGCAGCTCTCTATCCTATAGTCATTAGACTCCCACATCTTCGGGAGACTCCCTTCTCAAAAAAGTTCCTCTTATGTAGTAATTGGTACTGAAACCAACAGTACAATTTGCCCTTATAATGCGACAAAGAGTCCTGTGGCACTCTATAGACTAACGGACGTATTGGAGCATAAGCTTTCGTGGGTGAATACCCACTTTGTCAGATGCATGTGGGTATTCGTGGGTGAATACTCACATGCGTCTGACGAAGTGAGTATTCACCCATGAAAGCTTATGCTCCAATATGTCTGTTAGTCCATAAGGTGCACAGGACTCTTCATTGCTTTTTACAGATCCAGACTAACATGGCTACCCCTCTGAAACTTGACCATATAATGTAATCCCTGCAGGGCACATACAGCTTTTTAGAAGCAAATAACGTGTATTCTTATGGTGCTGTACAAATAAATAATGATTCCCACTTAATAAACACACCTACTAATTAAGGGTCTGATCTAGCTCCTGATACAGTCAATAGAAAAGTTCTCATTGAAGTCAATGGGAGTTAGATTCAGGTCTTAACTACAGCCACATCTGCAGAAAAGAAGGGGATCTCAACAGTCAAATCATTCGCAATTCTGAATGTTGTATTTGTCATTTGGATAATGGGGGGCTGAATGCTCCACCAATTCCCAGGCAGCCAAAATGAATCCTGTTGGAAGAAGTTTTTTGTTTATGTTGTTTGGAAAAATAGTTAGAAGTGTTATGTCCCTTTGATATGATTTTCTGCTCCTTAATTTTGCAGTGGTGGTTATGGATATAGAATCTTTGTAGTACTTGGTTAACTTGACTTAAGAACATAAGAACGACCATACTGGGTCAGACCAATGGTCCATCTAGCCAAGTATCCTGTCTTTTAAGAATGGCCAATGTCAGGTGCTTCAGAGGGAATGAACAGAACAGGCAATCATCCCCTATAAGTTGCAAGATATTTTTGTAAAAAAAAGATGTATGTATTGTGTTAACGCAAATGCCATTCTTGTCTCGGTGCTGGGGAAGAAGTTTGAATGGACCAAAATGGGGATGGTCAACTCTGGGGGAAGGGAGGGAAAATCTTGAGTCCAGACATACTGGAGCTTAGCCCCACCTTGTTCGTCAAATTACATGTGGGAGTGTGCCTGGGGAAGGGAGCGGCTTCTCTGCCTCTTATTGGCCAGCCGAGGAGGATGAAGGGAGCTGAATGGTTCCTCCTTCTCAGTTTAAAGCTTTTCTGGTGCTTCCTCACTGTCTCCCTCTGGTTGAGGGGTATTGAGGATGCCCAAGGTTTGATCACCTGTTATGGGGGATTAGGAAGAAATTGCTGGCAGGGATGTGGAGGGTTTTTCAAATTCCTCATGTCATTGTGAAAGCACAGTGTAGGTTGAAATTTCTATTCTTACTCCATGTAAGTTATGAAGTATTACAGCAGGGGTCAGCAACCTCTGTCACGCAGCTCGCCAGGGTAAGCACCCTGGCAGGCCAGGCAAGCAACCTGACAAGCTGGGCCAGTTTGTTTATCTGCTGTGTCAGCAGGTTTGGCAAACTGCGGCTCCCACTGGCCGCGGTTCACCGTCCCAGGCCAATAGGGGCGGCGCTAAGTGCTGTGGGCCGAGCGACGGCCTGACCGCGGCTTCCTGCCACCCCCATTGGCCTGGAAGGGCGAACCACAGCCAGCGGGAGCCGTGATCAGCCAAACCTGCTGAAACGACAGATAAACAAACTGGCTTGGACTGCCAGGGTGCTTACCCTGGCGAACCACATGCCAGAGGTTGCTGGGCCCTGTACTACAGGAATGTTTAACTTGTCACAGCTTGTGGTCAGAATCCTGTGTGGAAGAAGGCTAAAAGAGTCAGCTCCCAGCCCATGACATATTGTTGGATCTTTTTTTCTGTGAGGTAAATGAGAGACCAGAAGTCTTTGTGTCCTCTTCACAGTAGGGAAGACACAATAATTCAGAAGTGATCTGTGTCCTAAAGGCAGCTGAACAAGTTCTACTTCAAGTTGTTGATTATATAGTGAGAGCTATGTATCCCTGGACTGAATTCTGTTAAATGCTTGGTATGTGACAGAGGATGGGTAGATAGTGCCCTCACCATTGTAACATTAATAAAATTGCAGCCTCCTTTTTAAATCCATCCCTGTGTCTTTCATTCACCTGTGAATCCTGATCTAAGAATTTTCATCTGAGCTCTTCTTTTTTGATGAATTGAACCCAAATATTATTCTGTGGTATTAACCAGTGTACTGCAGAGACAATAGATGAATTGAAGTAAATGCACTATTTCTATTTATGTGAGGGACTTCATTCACTATTATGAGTTTTTGATATAAATATAATTCCAGAAAAAAATCATTATTTTACTAAAATAGTAGTTGCTTCAGAAGAACAGCCATATTGGGTCATACCAAAGGTCCATCTCTCCCAGTACCCTGTCTTCCAACAGTGGCCAATGTCCAGTGACCCAGAGGATATGAACAGAACAGGTAATCATCAAGTGATCCATACCCTTTCACCCATTCCCAGCTTCCTGCAAACAGAGGCTAGGAACACCATCCCTCTTCATCCTGGCTAATAGCCATTGAAGGACCTATCCTCCATGAAATTATATAGTTCTTCTTCTAGTGCTTGCTCATATCCATTCCAATTAGGTGCGTGCGCGCCGCGTGCATGTTCGTAGGAGACTTTTTACCCTAGCAACACTCGGTGGGCCGGCAGGTCGCCCTCTGAAGTGATGCCGCTATGGCACCTGATATATACCCCTGCCGGCCCATCCGCTTCTCAGTTCCTTCTTACCACCCGTGTCGGACGTTGGAACAGTGGAGCGCGGCTTAGCTGATCTCCACCTCCCTAGCGATTCGCTCGTTTGTATAGTTATTGTGTACATAGTTTGTTTCTATAGTTCTAGTTAGCATTTAAATTAGTAGTTCTTATTGTTGTGTGTATAGTTAAAGAGGATCGGGGGCTCGCCCCTTCTCCTCCCCCGGTACCGGGACCCATGCCCGGTTCACCAGGCTTCAAACCCTGCATGGCCTGTCATTGGCCGATGCCCACAGGAGACCCGCACGACTCCTGTTTAAAGTGCCTAGGCGAATCCCACCTTGCGGACAAGTGCCGAATCTGCAAGGTGTTCAAGCTCCGGACAAAGAAAGAGTGAGACATTCGCCTGAAGCAGTTTTTGATGGAGGCAGCGCTAACTGCTCCATCCTCGGCACCGACTCCGGCACCGGGAACAAGTGCCTCGTCCGCACTAGACCGCTCGGCACCAGTAAAGGCTCCTCGGCACCACTCTTCACCGGCCCAGCCCTCTGACCGGCACCGCTCCCTCTCCCCGAGGAGCAAGAGGCACAAGGCTCCTGCGGCACCTACAGCTACACCACAGTCAAAGCGTACCTCCAAGATGGACCATCCGGCACCGTCAACTGCCACGGCACAGCTTGTCTTCACAACTTTGATTCCGGTCTCACAGAAGCCATCGAATCCGGTGCCTACTAGCTCCCCGGCGCATGCTCCGGTCGAGCTTGTCGTGCCGTCCACGCCGGAGACCTTCTCCATGGCATGGGACCCAATTGCTCTAACAGAGCCTGAGCTGCCTCAACCCCTGGCACTGTCGGTGCGGGTTATTCAGTCGTTGGGCAAGCCCACCATGGTGCGACCACCTTCCCCGGGCACCACCGAACAACGTCGGTCCTGATCTAGATCCCGTTGTCACTCTCGGTCCCGACATCGCTCCCGATCCTGGCACCGCTCGCAGTCCCGGTACCATTCTCCATCCCGGTGCCAGTCGTACTCGCAGCACCACTCAAGATCCCGGTCTCTGTTGTAGTACTCGCAACACCAGTCCAGATCCCGGCACCGCCGTACCTCTCACAGACGATCCTGGCATGATGATGTAAGGCATCAGTCGACCTTCCGGCACTGCGCTGGTCGCAGGTCCCGCTCCCACTCCCGGCACCACCATGGTTCCCGGTACCGTTCGCCAGTACCGCGCAGAGATGAGTTCTATGGATGCAGAGACCGGGTCCAATCAACTTCAGCTCCTCCGTGGCCGTCGTGTCATCCGTCCGCCTCCTCACATATGGACAGTGCCTCCTACGGGGGCTCAGATACGCAGGCCCACCCGGACCACGGACCTCCTCAGTGGTCTTTTTGGACACCTGGGGCCTATCACCAAGCCCAAGGCGAACCAACGGGCCCCTCACGCTCCAGTAACTCAGAGCACCATGCGCCAGAGACCACAGTCAGCAGACCTCCCCCCTCTGGTACGGAGGAAACCACTGCACACGCACTGGAACAGCATGATTTTCCGGAGACGGAGGTCCCTCAGGATGAGGCGTCAGTCCAGGACCCACTCATGCCAGGGCTGTCATCCTCCTCTTCCCCGGATGAGGTGGTAGCGGGCACATCATCGTTGGAGCCACCTCCGATTGACCTCCGATCACACCAGGATCTTCTGCGGCGTGTCGCCCAGAATATCAACCTTCCAGTAGAGGAGGTTCCTGAGGTGGAGGACTTGGTGATTAGCATATTATTTGCAGAAACACCAACCAGAGTGGCCCTCCCCTTCATCTGTTTGATCCAGGCCAGAGCAGACACTATCTGGCAGTCTCCGGCTTCCATTTTTCCCACAGCCAGGGGAGTAGAACGAAAATACATGGTGCCTTCTAAGGGGTATGATTACCTCTATGTGCACCCCGCCTCCTGCTCGTTGGTGGTACAATCAGTCAACTAATGGGAGCACCAAGGCCAACAAGCCCCCACGGCAAAATCTAGGGAGGCCAGGCATATGGATTTGTTGGGCCGAAAGATCTACTCCGCCGGAGGCCTTCAGCTCCGTGTGGCGAACCAACAAGCCCTCTTAAGCAGGTACAGCTACAATACCTGGGAGGCAGTCAGCAAGTTTACTGAGTTGGTTCCGCAGGACTCCCGTCAGGAGTTTACAGCCTCACTAGATGCCGCCGATTCGGCAGCTAGAACGGTCGCCTCTGGCATAGCCATGCGATGCATATCATGGTTGCAAGTGTCCGGCCTACCACCTGAGCTGCAATACACAATACAAGACTTGCCATTTGATGGACAAGGCTTGTTCTCGCAAAAGATGGACCCCAGACTACAGAGTCTGAAGGACAACCGGGTCATTATGCGTTCATTGGGAATGCATACACCCCAGACTCAGAGACGGTCATTCCGCTCCCAACCTCAGCGCCCTTACCCCCCACCTTGGCCAAGACAAGATTTTGCCTGAAGACGAGGTCGTACTACCCGCAGACGTCAGTCTGGACCTCAAAGGGGGCAACAATTCCAGTCCCCAAACCACACCGGGACCCAAAGCAAACTTTTGAGGGTGCGCCCGAGAGCAGTGTACCAATTGCCTCCCCGGATCCCTTTCAGTTTTACAACCGCCTTTCCCGTTCCTCCCTGCGTGGTCCCAGTTGACTTCAGATCGTTGGTCCTATATACGGTGGAGCTTGGATACCATCTTCAGTTTGTTTCACCCCCTCCCTCCACCCCGCCCTTCCTCTCCGAGCAACTCTCATTCAGGGACCCCCTCTCACGAGCAACTCCTCATTCAGGAGGTTCGCAGGCTCCTCTCAATCAGAGCTATAGAGGAGGTACCGGAGGAGTTAAAGGGCAAGGGGTTTTATTCCCGATATTTCCTAAATCCCAAGGCAAAAGGGGGCCTCCGTCCCATCCTGGACCTGCGAGGACTGAACAAATTCATCAAAAAGTTCAAGTTCCGCATGGTATCCCTGGATCCCGGAGATTGGTACGCCGCTCTCGACATGAAGGACCCATATTTCCACATTGCAATGTATCCCCCACACAGAAGGTATCTGCGCTTTGTGGTAAATCAGGGTCACTACCAGTTTACTGTCCTCCCCTTTGGTCTTTCCTCGGCCCCTCGGGTTTTCACAAAGTGTATGGCAGTCGTCGCTGCTTCCCTGCACCATCGTCGAATACACGTCTTCCCTTACCTCGATGACTGGCTTATCCAAGGGGCTCCGAGGCACAAGTCATCAGCCATGTCACCATCATCAGGGAGCTGTTTATCCGTCTAGGCCTGATCATCAATTTGGACAAGTCCACTCTGGTGCCTAACCAGAGGATAGAATTTATCGGGGCAATGCTGGACTCCAACCTTGCAATGGCCAGTTTACCCCCATACTGGTTTCAGGCCATAGTCTCCCTTGTGAAAAGTCTTCAGAATTTTCCAACTACCTCTGCTCGTACTTGCCTTGCTCTCCTCGGGCACATGGCTCCACGCACTTTCGTCATAAAGCATGCCAGACTGCAAATGCGCCCTCTACAAATCTGGCTCGCTTCCGTCTATCGGCCGGGCAGAGATGCCATAGACATTATTCTGACAGTTCCGCCGAACGTTTTAGGCTCCCTCCACTGGTGTAGGAAGTCATCCCAAGTGTCTGCAGGCCTGCCGTTTCATCCTCCCCAGCCCTCCACGTCCCTAACAATGGATGCATCCTCATTGGGCTGGGCTGCTCACTTAGGGCACCTGCGCACCCAAGGCCTTTGGTCACCCCGGGAGTTGACGCTTCACATCAATGTCCGAGAGCTGATAGCGGTCCGGCTGGCATGCCAAGCGTTCCAGCGCCATCTACAAGGCCGTTGTGTTGCAGTATTCACGGACAACACAACAGCCATGTATTACATCAACGGGCAGGGAGGGACGTGGTCCTCCCCCTTGTGTCAGGAAGCGATCCTACTGTGGGACTTCTGCATAGCCCACTCCATAGATCTAGTGGCCTCCTTCCTCCCAGAAGTACGGAACACGCTTGCAGACCTGAGCAGGTCCTTCCTATCACACGAACGGTCCATCCATTCGGACATTCTCCATTCGATTTTCCGGAGGTGGGGCTTTCCCCACATAGACCTGTTTGCATCCAGAGTGAACAGGAAATGCCAGGTGTTCTGCTCCCTACAAGGTCGCTCCCTGGGCTCCCTGTTGGATGCATTCCCAATTCCGTGGATGGGCCACCTCTGTTATGCCTTCCCACCATTTCCTCTTGTCCACCGAGTCCTACTCAAGCTCCACAGAGACAAAACCCATCTTATCCTGATCGCCCCGGCTTGGCCGAGGCAGCACTGGTACACCATGCTGCTCAACCTGTCCCTGTCAGACCCAATTCCCCTACCACTCTGGCCGGACCTGTCACGCAAGGACTTTGGCAGGCTGCGTACCATCTGGACCATGCAGTCCCTTCATCTGACAAGCATGGCTCCTGTCTGGTTAAGCCATCGGAGTTGCGTTGTTCTGCGCAGTGCAACAGATGCTGTCGGTCAGCAGGAAGCCCTCCCACGCGCTCGACATTACCTCCGTCAAATGGAGCGCTTCTGCCATCGTGCGCCCAGCACGGCCTTTCCGCATTCTGTATTAGTCCCCACTATCTTGGACTATTTTATGGTCTCTCAAAGAGCAAGGTTGGCAATCTCCTCTTACAAGTGCATCTTGCAGCTATATCACCTTCCATCCTAGGAAGCGGTGCAGTCCGTTTTTCCCGCCCTATAGTTTCCAGATTCCTCAAAGGCTTTGGAGCGACTCTAGCCCCAGGTCAACGCTCTACCCCTACCTGGGACCTGACCTGTCTTAACCAGGCTTCCCTAGGATGGAAGATGGATATAGCTGCAAGATGCCTTTAGCCACATGATTGCTGCTTGTACTGTCCTGGAAGACAGCATTCCTAGTCGCTGTCACCTCGGCTAGACGAGTCTCAAGACTTCGGAGCATTGACTGTGGATCTCATATATGGTGTTCCATAAGGACAAGTACAGCTGCGACCGCACCCGAAGTTCCTCCCTAAGGTCGTCTCGCCTTTCATTAAACCAGGACATCTTTCGTGCCAGTCTTCTTCCAAGCCCGTCATCGCGACGGGAAGAGCACTCCATACTTCTGGATTCATAGGGCTCTCGCCTTCTACATGATGAGGAGGACCAGACCCTTTCGCATTCACCTCAAGCTATTTGTAGTGGTGGCAGAATGTATGAAGGGCATGGCATCTCCTCCCAACGTATTGCATGCTTGGTTACATCCTGTATTCGGGGGCTTGCTGTGAACTTGGCTCATGTCAGACTGGCCATCTCACTGCCCACTCTACTCGGCTCAAGCTCATCTGCTGCGTTTCTTGGCCCATGTTCCCCATACAGGAAATCTGCCGCACGGCTACCTGTCTTCCATCCACACCTTTGCATACACACTATGCATTGGTCCAGCAGTCAAAGACCTAATGCCGCCTTGGGCTCAGCTGTATTACGTTCTGCAACGTCTCAACTCCGACCCCCTCGCCTAGGTAAGGCTTGGAATCACCTAATGGAATGGATATGAGCAAGCACTCAAAGAAGAAAGACGGTGGTTACTCACCTTTGTAACTGTTGTTCTTCGAGATGTGTTGCTCATATCCATTCCACACCCGCCCTCCTTCCCCACTGTCGGAGTAGCCGGCAAGAAGGAACTGAGGAGCGGATGGGCCAGCAGGGCTATATCTCAGGCGCCATAGCAGTGCCACTTCAGGGGGTGACCTGCCGGCCCACCGAGTGTTGCTAGGGTAAAAAGTCTCCTATGAATGTGCACACGGCGCTCACACACCTAATTGGAATGGATATGAGCAACACATCTCGAAGAACAATAGTTACAAAGGTGAGAGACCGTCTTTTCTTTTTTTAACCCTGTTATAGTCTTGACCTTCACAAAATCTTCTGGCAAGGAGTTCTACAGGATGACTATGTGTTATGTAAAAAAAATATATCTTTTGTTTGTTTTAAATTTACTGCCTAGTAATTTCATTCAGTGACCACCAGTTCTTGTGTTAGGAGAAGGAGTAAATAACACTTCCTTGTTTATTTTCTGCTCTCCAGTCATGATTTTATAAACCTCTATCATATCCCCCCTTAGTCTTCTCTTTTCCAAGGTTAAAAAGCCCCCTTATTAATCTCTTCTCAGACGGAAGACATTCCATATCCCTAATCATTTTTTTTGCCCTTTTCTGAACTTTTTCAAATTCAATTTATTTATTTTTTTTTAAGATGGGGTGACCACATCTACGTGCAGTATTCAAGATGAAGGCATAACATAGAGGCAATATGATATTCTCTATCTTATATCTATCCCTTTTATAATGATTCCCAACATTCTGTTCACTTTTTTGACAGCTGCTGTACATTGAGTACATGTTTTCAGAGAACTAACCACAATGACTCCAAGATCTCTTTCTTGAGTGATAACAGCTAATTTAGACCTCATCCTTTTTTATGTGTAATTGGGTTTGTTTTCCAATGTGTATTACTTTGCTTTTATCAACATTGAATTTCATCTGCCATTTTATTCACCCAGTTTTGAGAGATCTTTGCAGTCTGCCTGGGACTTAACTAACCAAAGTAAATTTGGATCATCTGCAAATTTTGCCACCTCACTGTTTATCCCTTTTTCCAGATGATTTATGAATATGTTGAATAGGACTGGGCCCAGAACACACCCCGGGGGACACCACTTTTTATCTCTCTCCATTCTGAAAACTGACCATTTATTCCTAGCCTCTTTTTCATTTAGCCAGTTATCAGTCCATAAAAGGACCTTCCCTATTATCGCATGACAGCTTACTTTGCTTGTCAAGGGGTTTCTAAAAATCTAAGTACACTATATCCACTGGATCTCCCTTGTCCACATGCTTGTTCACCCCCTCAGAGAATTCTAGTAGATTGATGAGGCATGATTTCCCTTTCCAAAAATATGTTGACTCTTGCCCCCAAAATTATGTTCATTTATGTGTCTGACATTTTTGTTCTTTACTATAGTTTTAACCAGTTTGCCCAGTACTGAAGTCACGCATACTGGCTTGTAATTCCCAGGAGTACCTCTGGACCCCTTTTTAAAAATTAGCATCACGTAATCCTCCAGTCATTTGGTACAGAAGCTGATTTAAATGATAGGTTAAAGACGACAATTAGGTCTTCATTTTTACATTTGAGTTCCTTCAGAACTATTGGGTGAATACCATCTGGTCCTAGTGACTTATTATAGTTTAGTTCATCAATTTTTTCCAAATCCTTCTCTAATGACACCTCAATCTGGGACAGTTCCTCAGATTTGTCACCTAAAAAGAATGGCTCAGGTTTGGGAATCTCCCTCACATCCTCAGCCGTGAAGACCAATGGAACGAATTCATTTAGTTTCTTCCCAATGCCCTTGTCATCCTTGAGTGCTTCTTGAGCATCTTGAAAGTCCAGTGGCCCCACTGGTTGTTTAGCAGGCTTCCTGCTTCTGATTTACTTAATTTTTTTATATTGCTTTTTGAGTCTTTAGGTAGATGTTCTTCAAATTCTTTTTTGGCTTTCCTAATTATATTTTTTATACTTTATTTGCCAGACTTTATGATCTTTTCTATTTTCCTCTTCTTAAAGGATGCCCTTTTGCCTCTCATTGCTTCTGTTACTTTGTTGTTTAGCCACGGTGGCACTTTTTTTGATTTTCTTATTATGTTTTTTAATTTGGGGGTATACATTTAAGTTAGGCCTCTATTATGATGTCTTTAAAAAGTTTCCGAACAGCTTGCAGGGATTTCCCTTTTTGAGCTGTACCTTTTAATTTCTGTTTAACTAGCCAACTCATTTTTGTGTAGTCCCCTTTCTGAAATTAAATGCTACAGTGTTGGGCTGCTGTGGCGTATTCCCTACCATAGGGATGTTAAATTTTATTATATTGTGGTCACTATTACCAAATGATCCAGCTATATTCACCTCTTCAACAAGATCGTGCTCCACTTAGGGCTAAATCAAGACTTGCCTCTCCTCTTGTGGGTTCCAGGACTAGCTATTCCAAGAAGCAATCATTTAAGGTGTCAAGAAACAACAAAGTTCATTTAAAATAGAAATGTTGACATTGATGCTGCTGTTTCATTAAATCTTAAACAATGGTTTATTATTTTTGAAAAAAAAAATCGGCTTTTGGCCTGTTACTTGGTCTTTAAAAAATTTAGATGTTAATTATACTGTATTTGCAAAAAGCTCAAAGGCATTATGCTAGTAAAGCTTGGCAGAAACACAATAAACCCATTTCAATCTAAAGCACCATCAAGGGAACTAAAACAAGAGTATGTCAGTATGTTTGATAGTGTAGCCTAGGGGGACATAACACTTGCTCTATATGGGAAGAAAACAGCAGGCCTTTTCACTAAAAATGAGACAGAGAAAAAACTTGTGATCGCGAAACAGAAAACCATATTGCTGACAATACAAAAGTGTAAGAGGTTCTACACAAATTCAAGCTGTGTCCTTCCCAACTAAAATTTCATATTAATTTGCACGTCTGTTTTTTAGTTGCACAGCTAGCAGGAACTGTGAAAAACGAAATTAGTTGTTCTTTTTCCAGAGACTCTTCACAGCAAACTTCTCGCTTTCCTTTTTTTTCTCTTTGAGCTGAAATATCAGACTCTGATTAGCTGCTTTATCTGCTCTTCTTATTTACAATAATAATAGAAGAAAATGGGGAGGCACCCAAATTAGTGCCCTCTTCTGGAAATTTGATTGAAGACATTTTTACATTAAGATTCTGGATACAGTTTCATGAGATCAGATTCCTAAACTAACAAAATGTGATATTTTGAGAAATTCTTTCTCTACACAGGTAATGGATTAAATTATTTATTTTGCCCATTTAATTATATTATTCTTTACTTTCATTTTGATCATAACTCTCAACCCAGACCTAAAAGAAAAGAGGAAAATTGTACTCGCAGCGTGATAATTTCAGTAGAGTTACCTCTGGTAACAGGCAGAAACATACTTGATCATAAAGGCTTTACAACGGTGGTGAGCAACCTGTGGCCCATGGGCCACAAGTGGCCCATCAGAGTAATCTTATTGCAGGCCGCGAGACATTTTGCTGACATTGACCATCCATAGGCATGGCCTCCCCCTGCAGCTCCCAGTGACTGTGGTTCATTGTTCCCGGCCAATGGGAGCTGTAGGAAGCGGGGGATTTATGGCTGTTTTGAGTTCCTGGTATGGTGCAATTGGCCAGAGCATATAACTGAATCTGGCCCTCTGACTGCATAGGAATAATTTTTTGGGTGTGCATTGATCATTTCATTCAGGAATCTGTAAATGCTTTCCCAATATAAATTTAATCAAATCTCATAACCTCACAATTGCATCTAATTTACAAATACATAAACTGAGGTGCAGAAGCTTGTGACCTGCCCATAGTTACAGGGTGAGTCAGTGACTCATGGCTGGGAATATCCTTTGGAAATTCTTATTCTTCTTCCCCTTTCCTACCATTACTTCCTACTGTGTCTCTCTAGAATATGGAAATAGAAGCTTATCTAGTACAACAGCCCATACAGAGGGAAATGCCTGCATACACAGAAAGAGAGAGAGAGAGAGCAGATACATGTATTAGTTAGTAAAGTAAGGACAAGCAGCTATACATATAATATACCTTTTTCATAATATTGAATTTAAAAAAATAATCATTTAGCTCCTGTAATGTACTGTGAGATGTCTGACTTCTTAAATGGATTCAAGTGTAACTTGCTGTTACCCATCACAAGGTCATTTCTGTATTTAAGAGCCTTGCAAAAAAAGATAATTGATTGAGCTGATCCAAGTGCCTTGCTCATCTCACTAGACCTATTTCTCAGCTGCCCTAGGTTAATCACCAAGTCTGCCACATGCTGATGTCCTCCATTACATCATAATTAGAATTCAGCAGGCAAAGCTGGGGAAAGCTGGCAGAATTATTCATATTTTCCTTCTAGGAGCCAGATGTTGCTGAAAAGCTTCCATTTAATTTTGTGATAGCTGCAATAATAGTGTCCATGTGCAGAAAGCTGATAGTGATGTTGATAACAGTATACGGAAAGTGAAGTGAGGCTCGCTTCTTGGCTAGTTAATTATGATTATTCATTTATGTGGATCATCTCATTTCATATTACATTTGAAGTAGATAGAGAAAGTATTAAGAATATTCAAATGTAAAAACTGTTTAAAATAATTCTGCACATGTAAAGCTGTGCTCTGTAAAGTTAAGGCTGCTGAAGTGGCTTCCCCACCCCCGCCCCTATCAACAGTGAAGTAACCACAGCATTGATATCTTGTTGGGATATAAAGAGCTCTATATGGTGACATTATATATGATTTGATATGCAAAACATGTGCATTATAGTGCTGAAGAAGACTGATGTCCATAAGAAATAAGTTATAGACAGATATTGAATACTATGGAGATGAATATCAAGTGGTTGATTCTATCTACAAACATGAAGTCAAGGCCATTATTTAACTTGAGGGATATTAAAATATTGAGTTAGTGGACTAAATTATATTCTGGTATAAGTAAGTACAACTTCCAGTGAAATATATGGCCACTTATATTTATTAAATCAACTTTCATTCTGGTATTAGATTTTGAATGTTATCAAACATATATGGAAATTATACACATGAATTCAAAAAGTAGTAACTTGTTTTAAAAAAATAAATTTTTAAAAAGAAGATGAAGGCAAATTTCTAACTGAAATTTGATTTCCTGAATAGTAAATACTGTTTTTATTTTTCTAACTCATCATTCAGGAGAGAGTTGTTTGAAAATATGAATAAATTTATTAATACTTCTCCAGACCTGAGGATTATTGTCTACTAATACTAAGTATATACATCTAAGTGGAAAATCTGATCAAAAACAAAATATGGATGAAAATGGAAACAAAAATATTTGTGAAATTCTTTTTGCTCTAGGAAACAATAGAAATTTGCTAATACTTTGTATGACTCTTTTCAGTAGATGACATTGGGCAATGCAGCTGTATATTTTTCACTGATTAGTGAAGCTTGTTAAAACTGTCTTTGAGTGAGTATGTGCAATCACAAATGTAGGTAGTTTTTTGTTTGGTTTTGCTCTTTGACTGAAATCTTCTGATCTTCATCTCACCAACAAACGACAGAAATGAGTTGGCTTAGAATGGGCCAACTTCAGTAACTAGAGAGCTGTTTTTGACAGGGAAAGAAATTGTGTGGCTCAGAGTTTGGAGATGTTTTCCTACAGTTCTGATGTGCTGCTTCTGTGAATTAGAAACTGAATTTTGCCTTTGCCATCTAATATTTCTGCTTAGGAATAATGTACATGCTTTTAAATAAATTACATTGTGATACAATCCAGTGCTGGTGCTAGCTCATTGGGGGCCCGAAGCAGGAATATTTGGGGACCCTCTACCTTTACAACACATACTAATAATTAATGAGGGTCCCCTTGAGTCAAACAGTTGCTTAGTTTGCTTATGCCTAGCACCAGCTCTGATACAAGCCTTTATATCTGTTAATTCATTTCTCTTCCAGTTAGGAAATAACCTGTCTCTTGACCACTTGAAAGACATCATATTATAATTACACTTAAAACCCCCACAATTTAGTGTTGCAGTAATGCCTAGGAGTTCCAAACATGGGATTAGGACCTCAGGGTGCGAGGCTGTACTAACATAAAACAAAAAGAGCTACAGACAGGAGAGCACAAAGAAAAAAAAGAGAATAGTGCCCAGTATTCTGTAGAATTCAGCGGATCAGAAATCTCTCTCAACCCATAATTTGATTTCTTGCTTAGTCAATCTGGATTCTTCAACTTTTTAAAAAAAAATATGTTATTTTCACCTAGCACATCCATAGATCAATTTCTCAGAATCTTACGATATAAAAACTAGACAGTAGTTTACATTCTGAAACAGAAGAAACTGTCTTGGCAGGCCTTAGTAGTGCTTAACAGGCCACAGAGTCTCCCTTTTGGAAGTAAGGTCAGAAATAGTAGCAAAAATGAACTTGGACAGTTACTTTGGATGTTGATTAATGTTGCAATTACTAAGGTAGATACATTATCATACTGTCTGAAGAAATACTGTAATGATTGCCCTCTGTGAATTTCAGGTGGTGAACACAGAAATATGCATATAAAGTGAGCTCCATTAGGCCAAAAGACTTGTGACATGCTGAGGGGTATAATGAATAATTGAGAATCTTTGTTTTCATTACCATGTGGTGTTCTGATATATTTCCTTAATATATATTGTGACTGTATACTGCCAAGCTAACAATTATCTATTAATTGTGGAATATGTTTTGAATAATTCTGCATTTCCATACAAAATCAATCCAACTAGGTCCGGAACAGACCTTTTCCCTCAAAATATAAACAGTGTTCATTCATAGTGCGTTGAAAAGAAATCAGAAAATGTAACAGCATCTTTATGGACCAAGCAGAATAGCTTTATAATATATATATAACATAATATGGGCCTGATACTGTGAGATACTGCCTCCTTCAACTCCCACTAAAGTCAGTGGGAGTTGAGTGTGCTTAGCACCTGGCAGGATTTGAAACTTCATTTAAAAACTAGTGTTATGAAAAGTGATTTTCCTTTCTTCAATCTACTGATGACAGATGAAATGTTTTTCTTCAATTGTATATTTTTTTTACAAACTGAGACACACAATAATCCTCCATAAATCAATGTATAATTACCAACTATTCAGCAGTGTGCAAACATTCCCACCATAACTACAAAGCCTCAGCTGTTTAAAAAAAGAGTTATGCAACTTTCCATCCATCTAAGGAAAGGCAATAGAGCAGATGTCAAAGTCATTACATGTCAAAAGTATTGAGAAAGTTTAGCAGCAGAGCACTAAGCACAGGAAATATGGAAGTTGGTCTTTTTGATTTTGCACATACACCATACATTAAGCAAATCTTATTCTAAAACCATTAACATGAGGATAGCATGTGGATTCAGTATTCCAAATAATATGGTAACATATAATGTAATGAAAATAACCAATCTGAATGATCTATATGTAGGACCTATCAAATTCATGGCTGTGAAAAACACATCATGGACCATGAAATATGTTCTCTTCCATGATATCTGGCAGTGATGAGTAGGGCAGGGTGCACCATAGCCAGAGCACTTACCATGCACCAAGCTTCAGTTGCTCCTTCTGGTGGGCCTGGGGAGGAACAAGACTTCCTCTTTTCCTACAGGGCCGCTCTCTGGGCTGATCAGATCCACCTCCTGGTACCTTTCATGGCTGCAGGACACACCACAACCTCATCTCCCTGCCCCCATCGCTCCCCAGCCACAAAGCACAACCCCTGCTGGCACAACTCTGTGCCTGCTTGAGGCTTGCAGTTTGGTGAGGAGGCAACAGTACTTGTGTCCCCCAAACTATGCCCATGTTAAATGTGCAGGGCATGGCATCTGGACCCTGCCCCCTGTGCCAGACTTTCAGCTGGGGCAAATTGGTGTAGCCATTCTGAATTCAGTGAAGCTGCATTTATTTACACCAGCTGAGGATATGACCCAATATTTTTAAAAGTAGCTAGGCTATAGAATGAGTTACTGATTCATGCTATGGAACCTTTGTCACTGGAGATACTCAACACTTGACTTGATACTCATCTATCTGCAGTTCATGGATAAAAAGATCAAGCTGCTACAATGTACAAAAACTAACTGGAAGAACCAGTTGGATGATACATACAGACAATATCGTGAGCTCAATTTTTGAGATTTCTTTAAGATAAGTATTGTTCACATTTTACAAACTGGTTAAATGGTTTGCCCAAAGGTCTCTTAGGGAGAGGTATGAATAAAACCCAGGACTCCTGACTCCCATTCTCTGCTCTAGTAATTAGAAAATGTCGCCTCACTAAGATGACCCTTCTAACCCAAATAATTGTGGGCCAAATCTTTACTTAGAATCGTATACCTACCTCTTTCTGAAGCCATTGTGAGATGCAGGGGCACCTAAGGACATGATCAAGAAGCTCAAATGTTTGGTCTAACATAATGTAACGAATCAGGAGCAGACAATGATTGCATATGGTGCTCAGCAGTATGTTAGAGGGCTTTCCCTTCACCCTCTCCCCTGGTTCTTGTCACACGGACAGAAAACAGAAGACCAGAAGTCCAAAGGGTAGACAATGTGATGTTCATAGGAGTTAGTTTCCAGAAAATGTGTTCCATAACTCTGACACCTAAGAGCCTTTTTTCCCAATGTCTCTCCCTCTTCCCCTCAGGAGGCATAATTATACCTGCAATGCACACCTACAGACCCACTTCTTACAGCTTAGGGTCATGTTCCATTTTGGATCTGGGGTCTTCATCCCACCTCTTTGTACCCCATGGGAGGGGTAAGAAGTGAGGTTGTGCTCTGGTCAGGGATGGGCATTTTTTTGGTCTTTTAGTGTTCTGTACTCCCCCACCCCCCACCCCCAGCTCCTTTGCCCCTCCTGACTGGTTGCTTGATTTTTGCCTTGAGATAGGGGTTGAGACCATCTTAAAGTGTGCTCTGAGTAACACTTTAACCTCTCTTATCTATTCCCATTGTACTAACAAATCCATCTGACTAGGCAGAAGCAACATCACAGTGTCTTTGTCCTTTGTCTACACATATTAGTATAAGAGTATCAAAAAGTCAAACTCCAAATTCTATCGCAGGCTTACAAACAGACCTGTATACTAACACAGTACTCTAGCTCTACTACAGCAAAAGGTGAGATAGACATTCCATTTAAAATTTGTGTTCAGATGCTGTTAATGTCTCAACAATTTTGTTTGTTTCCCTCTCAGGCTAGATGTAAGCTGAATGCTTGATCATTTCTGGAAAGTTTGAGCAAATGTTCATCCATTTTTTATTTCTGCTAGATTGGACAAAAAGTTTTACACTTTTCAGAAACTGTTCATACTTCACCTGCCTTTGGATAACTTACATACGTTTTGCCTGAAACTTCAAAATTAGCATGCAAATGACCATCATTTCGATATGTGACATTAAGATTGAAGAAATATGAGTGAAATCACACAGTTTAGTAATGTTTTATAATCCATCAATCTTATCCCACCTCATTCACTTCTTATTGTATTCATTGCCCACTCTGACTCCACTACAGAATCTATTTGTCTCCCTAACTCTCTGTCCAACTTTTATGTGGATGATCCTATACTATCTCTATACAGTTCCATCAGGCCTGACTCCATTATGCTCTCCTACCACCACATCCATCTGAACCCTCCACACACCACTCTGGCTGATGACTTTCACTGCACTGTAGAAGTGTCCTCATCAGAGGTTACTGTGTGGGAAGCTTTTGCTCTGAAGATTCACACCCTGGTTTATAGCTTGGTGACTTGCCATAACAAGCCATAAAATACGGGAACAAATAATCTGGGTGTGCTTTAGAGGTACACTGGGCTTGCAAAATGGGATTACAGAACAATTTACAAAAATTTAGGTTTCATTCCTTTACTGAGAGCTCAGTCTTGCTTCTATTAAAGTCCATATCAAACTCCCATAAATTCAGTGGGAGCAGAATTTGGCCCCAAATGTATTGTGACATAGGCATAGCATTGCTGTATCATATTGATTATGAGAATTTACAAACTATAGATTATATTACTAATTGCTATGTGGCCTGGATAAACTCCTATTCCATTGAGTTTAAATGTTACTTGTCTTGTCTGATTGGCTATAAGAGCTATGAAGGATATTCCATTGATTGATTGATCATTTGCATGCCACAATGCTGTCTCTGCCCACTCCTCTCCTGTTGATTTCTTGTCTCTAAATTTTTGCTGTGTTTGGAATGAATTTTGTGCTTTTCCTCGTGACAGGACTAATCACTGCAAATACATCTAACATTTATGCAGTTGGCATTATTTTTATGTCTCACTTCTGTGGTTAGAACCTTTACAAATAGAGAATAGGAGTGTGTGACAAAGCAATAGACTTTAATATGTTAAATGTTACAGAGGAGCACACAATATTTATAAAGGCAATATTTATTGAAAGGTTTCAGTTAGCTAACTTTCTTTGCCATAGGTTTGGATCTCATTTCTCCGGATTTCAGAAAGGTTTGGAAGATCTCCAACAACTGTGATGACACACTAAATCTATCAAATTCTGTGGAAATGCATGCTTGTAAACTTATTAATGTCTCAATGGAACAACATTTAAAGAAGCTTGAAATCTGATGAAGCAGTGTTTGTAGTGTTTGCCATGCTAAAGAATGTTGAGCCTGATTCTCCACTTCCTTGAATCTTATATAATGTGAGTATAAAATGCTGGCATATCATAATGACAGAATTTTCCGCTCATTTTGTACAGGTGCAAAGGACTTTAAAAGGTGCCAGGCAGCAGAAAATTAGGCCTTTAGTTAGAAAGGGTAATTGTTTACCTCAGTTAAGGTTGTCTGGCTCAATGCTATGAGGATGAATCAGGGTTTGTAGTGAAAGAGATTGTCATAGGACATTTACCTCATTTGTTGCGGAAGGTGGGTAGTGAATGAGACATCAAATGATATAAATGAAAGAAGAGAAAAGATGCTGTTATGGTAAAGGCAGGTGAATGCTGCCCTGGATAATTGGATACTATCCCTGATTCTGCCACAGAGTTCTTATATGATACTAGGCAAATCACTTAATCCAAATTTTCACAGGTGGGTTCCTCATTTTCTGGGAGCCCAAACTGAGAACCTGGTGTCTAATTTGCAGAGAAGTTGAGCATTCATAGATGGAAATGTAGTCAGTGGGAATTTTATTTTTGAATATAAAAAGCGCTATATAATACTAAGTAGTCTTTAAAAATCAGATCATAGGTGGCTCAAATGGGGCACTCAAAATTAATGGACTTTTATCCCTCTGTATCTCAATTCCCCATGTACAAATGGGATAATAATATCACTAAAAGCAGCAAAGAGTCCTGTGACACCTTATAGACTAACAGACGTATTGGAGCATGAGCTTTCATGAGTGTATACTCACTTCGTCGGATCATGCATCCAACGAAGAGGGTATTCACCCACGAAAGCTCATGCTCCAATAGGTCTGTTAGTCTATAAGGACTCTTTGCTGCTTTTACTGATCCAGACTAACACAGCTACACCTCTAATAATATCACTGTCTCACATAGATGTTGTCAAAATAAATTCCTGAATATCTGTGAAGCACTCAGGTATTATAGTAATGAGCCCCATCGAAAAGCCCAAGAGGAAAATAATTCTGTCTTCAGAGCAACATTAGAACAGCGTGTGGTAACAAGGCCTAGGATCGCACATTGAACAATGAGGCTATAATAAAATATTGAACCGTGGCTCAGTCAGTAAATACACTGTCCATACTGTGCACTAAATGAGGCAGAGCGGCATGTAGAAAAAAATAGCGTATGATCATGTAATTTAAGACTTTATCATAATGCATATGCACAAGAGGACTGAATTAAGGTTGCACAAGCAATCTTAATTCTGACATTTCCTAACACTGCAGTGCTTGACTTCGTAATCTTAGTCTTCTTTTAACATAATATTGTGTGTGTAATTTACAGAGAAAAGTGCAAAGTTAGGATAAGGTCAGAATATGGCTTCCACAAAGGGAGCAGGGAGGAAAAAGAGTGAAGCTGGAAATTAATGAAGCTGCCATTGCAACATGTGGTCTCTCAAATTCGCAGAAGATGTCTGTCTGAATCGTGCAGAATTCCTGCTAGGCTCCTGGTGCAGTTCAATCCCTTACACAGACTTCTCTGCAAAGATGTTCCTTAAAGACACAATCTAGTTCTTTATACTGAGCATAATTAGTGAAATATTTAGGACGCTGTTGTATTAAGTGAGAAATAAAGCAGAAATGCTGCTTTGTAAATAGTTCCACGAGACTAGGCAGAGACAGAGAGAAGAGTGTGCATTTTAGCTCTTGCATACAAAAATACATTCAAGACTCTCCAACATAAAAAGTACCAAGATGGATAAAAAAGAAAACACCACACACACACACACACACTTGAATGCAAAAGCACTTAGGCATTTTTGACCAGCCTTACAGATTGGAGTTCTAAAAAGACCAGTAAAAAGTGGATGCATCGCTTTTATTTTAAGAGTTCTGATGCAGTGGAAGCTAAAAGGCTGTGAGCAATTGGGAGTAATCAATATATATGAAGGGAGGGACAGAAGGTTACACTCTGGGTTTGGATGCAAAAAGTGTTGAGTGAATAGTTTTTCCAACAGGAGTCCAGATTTTGTGTCGCTGAAGACAATGGGGAGCAGGATCAGACCCAAATGAGAACAGTAAGAAAACAATTATACCTCTACCTCACTATAACGCTGTCCTCGGGAGACAAAAAATCTTACCGTTTTATAGGTGAAAACGCGTTATATCGAACGTGATTTGATCCACTGGAGCGCGCAGCACTGCACCCCCGGAGCACTGCTTTACCATGTAATATCTGAATTTGTGTTATATCGGGTGGCGTTATAATGGGGTAGAGGTTGTGACAAAGTTCCTCCTCTACCTTGGCGGGTCCTGTGCTTATTGGCAGATTTGCTCACCTCAGTGATCTTTCCCACAGTCTGGATCAACTCCTCCTGTGTCTGATCAGGAATTGGGAGGAACCTGGGCCCGCCCTCTACTCCAGGTTCCAGCCCAGGGCCCTGTGGATTGCAGCTGTCTATAGTGCCTCCTGCAACAGCTGCATGACA